>NW_021853375.1:1669837-1699170 GCF_003651465.1 Formica exsecta
TGATATATTATTATATAAATTATATGTATTATATATATTATTATATAAATTATATATTAATATATAAATTTTAATCAAATTTATATATTTATCATAATTTATCATAATTTTTTAATCAAAATTTTGATTGATAACTTGGCTTTGTCTCAGTTAAAATAAAGTTATGAAATATCTAACGAACGATCGTACAATCGCACGATCGTTAACGAGCGTGAAATGTTTACGCTCATCTGCTGGAGAATAATTACCCGGCAAAAGAAGGAGTTTATCTCCTTATCAACGCAAGAAAAATCTTGCGCTTATTCGCTGGCGACAATAAATAGCCGATGAAAGGAGTATGTATCTCCTTTTTCGATCTCTGATTAGAGATTGATCCAGAAAGTGGCCAGGAGCAACAAAAGGTAGGTCCAACTGGCCCGAAGAATGGATGTAGGCTACGCAAAATAGGCGGCCAATACTGGCCAAAATGCGTAGCGTAGAGGTACGTAAGGTACGATTAGGGTACGCGATTAGGGCACGCGAGTAGGGCGCGCGGTTAGGACACACGGTTAGGGAACCCGTTTAGGGAACGCGGTTAGGAATACGTTCTCCAAATCTCTGTTGGTTCAGCCAGCAAGTAGAATTGTTAAGGCTATAGGGACCATTAGGGCATTAAGCTAGGATAAAAAGCTAGGAATAAGATTATAATATATAATAATAATATCTCCCCAATTTAAATTCATTTTCAGCAAAACTAAAAAAAAAAGTAACCACATTTTCATATAAATTGTTATGTCCATTTATTTTTCAATAAAAAAATATATTTCTTAATAATAGAAGAACATGTTTTTCGCGCAATTTTCAATCTCGTGAATTGAAGATAATGACAATGGTAACTGTCGTTGATTTGTTACCGAAATCATTGCTATCGGGAGCAGTCCGGAAGATCCGGAATTCGTTCCCTTCTGCAGCGGCTCTGACGTTCAACGGATCACTTAATTTTTCTTTGCGAATCGATCATGCAGGAACTAATGTAGAAACAAGACGTTGGTCGTTCTCCACCCTTAGGATCGTTTCTTCGTTTTGTCGGATATTAACCGGCGTGTCACTCGGTGGAGGGAAGGCTTTGTTAAAATCATTGGGTCTGTTATTCTTTATAAAACGTGCCAATAACGCGATTTTTTATTACAATATTTTAGAACTTATAAGACCCATTTTATTTTGTTACAACAGTCATCCGTGAGATAGAATATATATCTTATTGTTGATCGCGACATTCGTATAAAATCGCGTATTGGAAAATAAATCGGACGGTGGATACTATATAACAAATTCGAATGTTTGTCGAAATATCTTTGCATAAAATGATAGTGATTATATCGCGTACATGTGAGTTTCGATTATTATAGAAATTACGCGTATCGCAATCAAATATTATAAATATCGTCGGTTTATTTATTTGTCGCGTTTGCTCGCGAATTTTAAATCGCGATTTGTTTTATAATTTAATCGTTAATGTACATCAAAGCTTTAACTATTTTCTTGCGTCTTGAATTTTTTCTTTGAAAATCTGCACAATAGCTTTAGTCGTTTTTGAAATTAATATCGTATAAATACATATCTAAATCTCCTGAGAAAAGTATTATTTTCGCATTTCCAGCCTTTTAATTAAAATTCTGAGTAAATTTCACAAGATAGAAAAAACACTCTTTACATTTGATACGTTAAAAAAACAATATTGCATGAGATATCGCGATTTTTTGATATTTTATGACATTTTGCGAAAATCTGACAGCTGATAGAATCACCGACGATCATATAAACGTGAAAAAATTAATTAACGCTATCAAAAATTGAAACTACTTAAAAAAACAATAGCACACGGTTAAAATTATAGGAAAATATAATTAATTATGCTTATATAAATTTGCCTATAATAGCTTTTTAATGTGCATCGGTGCGCAAGTGCATTCTACTGAATCCATAAATTAAACAATTAATTGAATAATATGTGTGTCCTGAATATAATGATAAAAAAAAATTAATAATAAAAAGCTATATAAATTAAAAGCATGATTTGATAATGCTTAAAATGCTTAATACTTTTGTTTCAAGATTAAGAAAAAAGTGAAAGCAATTTATTGTAAATATCTTCTACATGTTATATCTAAAAATTAGGAAAAAGATTATTAAGAAAATTTATTTGAAAAAATTTATTTCATTTTACATGCGCATATATATACAGAAATACTTCAATAATAATTTATTATCGCTGTCTGTAGTATATATTAGAATGACAAAACATCACGCGCAGCTAATAAATATTAATAAATCCATTATATTTTATTGCAATTTTGATCCAAGATTATGGATTTAGCACGGACACGCACTAATCGGTCGTTTTACCGTGGCATCGAAAAGTGAACCTGGCCATGTAGTTCGCCAGCTCTAAAATGGATTCAGCTGGCGCTACTGCATTAGCTAGAAAAAGCGTTTTACGAAAAACGGCCCCTCTCAGGCTTCTTTTTGATAATAGACTTAATAGATATTTAATCAGAAATTTCAGTCTCCAATTGAAATGCGTGATCAATAATATGCCGTTGTAATTAACTGATTATTGGAAAATTGGGTGGATAGATTATAGTGGATGCTTGTATCTGAAATATAAACATGTATTCATTTAAAATTCTTTCAAAATTTATTTTGTAAGCTTGATACTAGATGGCAGCAGATTGATATTCAAACAGCATGAAATGAATAAGAGAGCGGTTTTGGCGCGCGTTCAGGACACACATATTACTTGCTTGGTGTAAAATTTCGAGCAACCGTGAAGTTCCCGACTATTTTTACGGCCCAGTGGTTGTGGAGACAGGTGCTATATCTTTCGTTACTTTTGTGTAAAAATGTCACAGCTCTCGAATCGGGTTAAAGAAAAATTTTTCATTGGATGAATAATTGGGAGGATGCAAAGGAGAGCACTTCCGGGAAAGGGGAAAAAATCATAAAAGGTACAGTGTCTTTATTTACAATATATGTAATATTTTATGAAATATATAAATTACACACATACATTTTGAACAAACATGTTATTAAATATTAATTCTGCTAATCAAAATTTATAAAATTTGATGCAATGTTTTTTTTATAAATAAATAGTGCACACATATATTATACAGAAAAATATAATATATATAAAGAGTAAGTAAAGAAAGAAATATATAATTGCAGGAAAGAAATATATAATTGCATATATCTTATAAAATATTTGCCACAACTGATAGATTGAAGATATTTGAAATTTGAATATCTTTTTTTTTTATTTTATTTCGTGTAATTCTTATTAAATGACGCTATATATATATATACATATATATATTGCACTTATATGATAAGTTATTGTTTTGATGATCTTATCGTGTTTATATGATAAAAATATCTCGCTCCTTCATTTGTTCCTTGAGCATATTATTTTACAATTTTCCACAAGACTATCTTTTTATATTTATATTTGCTATTTAATAAAATATAATAATCGCGAACAAATATTCCGGTGCGGTTTTTAGCCGCTCACGGGGTATTTGTATACGCCGTCTACGTCGAGATACAGGAAATCAGCCCGACCCTGATTCGCTCGTCTGAAAACCTTGCTCTTTTACGCAATTTTAGCGTTTATTAAAGTTTGCTCGCAAATGAAACGAAACCCATATAACCTACCTAATTTAGCGAGTAGCATTTTCAAGTGGGGGCCACTTCAGGAAGAGAGAGAAGGAGAGGCCGGGTACTATTGACAGCGGTTATTGCCTAACTGCGTACCTCCACCTAATATGCCCGCTTGGGGATTCGACTTCAGGGCCGCCTCCGAACGAAAACTGCGAAACACATCCGCGAATCTTTAATTCCGCCCCCGTAATCTGCCGACTTTATAGCCACTTCTACCGCGTAGAGTTTGACTACTTGTGACGAGAGAGAAATCATATTAAATATATTTTTTTATATTGTACTATTAAATTCTTTCTTCTTTATAAATGCATATATTTTTCCTAGTCATATTAAATTTACTTTTGTCAAAATTACCGTTGTCGATAAATTTTTTTACAAAAGGTTGTATTTTTATTGAGATCGATTTTATTTTGTGGTCTCGTTGATTTATAGTATATGTTTTTTCATTGCTTAAAATTTGTAATTGTTTCATGAAAAACAGGGGAGGCACATATCAAGTCGGTCTTTTTTATCTGTACTATAATCTCCGCAAAATATCATTTAACGCGAAGAATCATCGGATCGCGTCGCGATTTATTATTGCGACTTGCGAGAGATCTCCTCCCTCGGCGCGATCGGGTTTATCCTTTTTTCATTGCCTCGATACCTCGATGTACGTATACGCTCGCGAACGGATGCGGGCAAATAACGGTCCTGCCTGCATTTGAAACTCTATTAACTCTCCGAATATTAGCTCGTCGAGCGAGATTAACCTCATTGTGCCCCGTTGAAAATGATGACATCACTATTAAACTCCCGTCGGCTTACGGAAATTGATTAAACTATCAAATTAGCTCTACTAATATCAACACATCAACGCCGCGAGACCCGGGCCTCTGGCTTCGAGGTTCAATCCTAAATGACATGAATTTGCCGGTCCGTACGATCGTTCGACGTGCATTCATCGCGACTATATCCCCTAAGAGAGAATGTGCACACAGTGTATAGTCATGTGACTGCGAGTCGAAACGTAATATAGTGACTGTCAACCGCCGTGCGTTTTAATTTTCACCGACGCGAGTTAGTCGATTCGCATCAATTGATTCTAATCGTTCTCAGCTTTCTTTCTTATTCTTCCTCGGAATTTGTAACGCGGATAATTAAGCGGATATTTTCCTAGAATAGTTTAAGAAAACTCAAATCACCGTTTGCTGTCTTGTATTAGAGTGTGCTGTCTTCTGTTAGAGTGTGATATGCGACAAAATAGTAATAATATCGTAGCTGGTTACGCGTTAAAAAAAAAATTGATGTATCTGACATATATTTATCTCATTTAACTCTATGAACTTAAATTCGATATTTGTATTTTTATATTCTTTAGAGATTCGATTAGTGATTAAAAATTGCACCAATAGACGCACATTCGCATAATATCTGCGATCATGTCGTAAGAATCCAAATAGTAACACCGCTTCCCCTTCTTAGCCACCCTTTTCCACCCGGCGTTCAGGAACTACGGAGCGTTAGATGTACTGTCAAGGGAAGTGTGAACAATTTCGTGCATTGTTGAGACTATAATATGGATGGCTGGCAGGATAATTATTGGAGGCCGTTTGAATCTAACTGTTTCCTTCATTAGCAGTCTCAGTTCGCCCGTTTATCCCCTTGTCTCTCTCGGTCTTTCTACAACACTCCCCCTCGTCCCTCACAACCTGTTCTCTCCTCTCCTCGGTTTCTCTCTCTCTCTCTCTTTCTTTCTCCCTACCTGAATTTTGTGCAGAATTACCCGCCATTATCATAATTGCGCTATTACCGATAATATCTACGACTCCGCTTCGAAACTGTACCTCGATGCTCTTAATCCATTTTCTATTTGGACAGCGGGGGCTTACGGTGGACGAGAAGTCGCAAATTCCGTTGCGTAATTTCCGCCCCATTGAATCGTTCTCCCCCCCTCTCTCTCTCACTCTCTCTCTCTCTCTCTCTCTCTCTCTCTCTCTCTCTTCGGTGCGAGATTATATATTTTGCAGCAACAGATTCTGAATAACGCAAAAAGCGGAACGTATGTCGAATTTCCCTGCTGGCGGGAGCGAAAAGCTGTGACTACAATTATTTCTACTCCGCGAAAGGCTTCTTCGTTGCTTCGTCGCGTTCGTGTTTTCCCTTTACTTACATTTCCTTGCCGTAAAAGCGTCATGCTATCATTTGACGCATGAATTTAATAATGCTTCTCGCGCAAACATATGAATTAAGATCGTGATATTAAACACTGAAAAAAGATAAATAAGATTATATCTGAATTATATATAACTGTAAGAAAATTTTTGAATCATATATAACTGTAAGTATAATATAATGTAAAACGCGTAAAAAAAAATGATTTTATTATTTTTTTTCGAAATATTATACGTCGAGTTATAGTTACAAAATCGAAGACCAGAATTTCGAGTGTTTGACATTTCAACACTTATTTTCCGCATCCGTCTTTAGGATTTTAGGCATCTGTCATTAGGCTAGGCGGCAGGTGGTATACTGAATATGACAGTTTTTAGAAGGGTGGAAGAATGGAGGGTCACCTCAATACCGCACATAAATTCCACATACATATTATTATGAGCGATGGTCGGTACTTTCATAATTGTGGTCGGGATATTTTGAAATACTTTTAAAATTTTATTTCTCTTTTCTATTAAATGTGTGGTATCGTGAATTAATGCTTATAATTTGCCTTACTATAATTAAATGTGTTAACTATACATTTTCTCTTTACAGAAAATTGATATAAGTTAATGCTGAGACTAATAATAATAATGAGTTAATAATGAGCTACTATTAAATTCTATTGAAATTAAATCCATTACCTGCTTTGTTTCTAGAAAGGCACGTCAGAAAATTAATTTTTTGATGTATTTTGTGTTTATCTTAATAACTTTTACATCCGTAATTATCTTAATTACATTGCTAGATGATAAAAGCGAACCCTTAAGTAATCATCAAGCGCTGTCTGGCATGAACTCGCTTCGTTCAATACGGAATCGTCGGCGGATTTTTTTTAGCAGTTGACAAAACGAAAAAGAAAGGAGAAGAAAGACAGATATCGCGATGACAACTTATCTCGTTAAATCTCGTTCTTCGACAGGAGGAAAGTAACGAAGGGGGCAAGAAACATGCCCCGGTCAAGGCGGGAGAGGGATGAGGGAGAAGGGGCGACTAAGGGCGGCGGGTGGGGATGTGGCATAATTACGAATATTAATTGCGTTTCCAACGAGCTGCTGGAACCGGAGCTGCTGAGTGCAGATGTCAACCTATTATCATCCCCTGCCTTACAATGGGTGAGATCTCGCTTTCTCTCTGGCGTCGCTTTATCCCCCTTCCTACCATTCTCCATCCGCGCCGTCCTGCCTCACCGCCCCCGCGTCGCCCCCTTCTCCACCGTATTGCAAAGTTAACAATGTTACTCGCTCGTGAATAGCTGCGGAGTATCATTATCAACGTGTCATCAGCAGGGCGGGGTCCTTCTACTTTCATAAAGTAAGATACTACAAAACCGATGCAAGAGGCACATTCTCGCGAGATATTTTATGGCCGTCCTTTGCAAGGAAAAATCTCTCCGATATGTGTATTTATTTCTTCGTTATTTTGAAAAGTACGTTCTTTTAATCCGCTTATATACTTTCTTTGTTATGTTTATGTCGTACGATTTGAGTGATTCTTAACACTTGCTCTAATTAAGTAAAGAATCATAACTTGGCGCTGCTATGGGAATAAATAATAACGTTTTGACTAACAATAAAGAATTATTATTAATATATATGTCCACCTATTGTGTTAAAAAATTTAAAGACAAGTTAGATATAGATTAAGATGCATATAAATATTATTTCATATAGCAACGCCAAGTTTTTTTGCATTAAATTTTATTACTTTTAATATAATAGATCGCAACATACACGTATTTAGCACGAATCTCGTGATCTGTTGATTCCACAAGATTATTACAACGATTGTACATAAATTATATGTGTATGTAATACATATATATATATTAATTTATGCGGATTAATCGATGAGTAATCACATTTGTTCTAATATTCTTGCGGATTAATAAAAAAATCATCGAGATTCATATATTCCTAAGCATGTATCGCGATTTATTGACCATCGATTGACGAATACGCACGGATTAGCTTACATATACATACATATATATTTATATATGTATATATGTATATAGCATCGATCGACTCTGAACGGGCTATATGTATACGATTCATTTTGTTGTTGTTGTGCGTAATTTTAGTGCACGACACTATCGTATCTCCTGATTGCATCTCGAAAGTAAGTGTTGGAACGGAAAAGTATTCGAAGACGAGGACAAATGGGGCAGGGGGTGAGGATAAGGGGGTATACTCAGTCAGAAAAAGAGAGAAAGAGAGAAAGAAAGAGAATCGTTTAATAAAAGTATGAATATCGTCAATAGCTCGACGCTCGTTCCCGAATAATTTCCACTCTATCGGAAAATAATTATACTTTATCGGGCCGGATCTGTCTCTCCCTTCCTGTCTCTCCGCCTCTTTTTCCCCTCTCCCACAAGGCGGCGTCTCAAATCGCTCAATTATATTTCCTCCCCGTTCCTCCGACCATTGTCTCCTGAATCGCACGCTGCGGCGTCACCCACCAGAGAAATCCCTTCGAGAGAACGATCATCTCCTCTTCTGGAAGCCGATCCTCTGCCTTCTGCTTCCTCTATCGGCTAGCTCAAATGCGTGTCTGCGGATTTTGTCTCTATCCTGTCCGATTAAGCCGCTAAAAGATATATCGAACAATTTTATAAAATTGTCTGTTCTGTCGTAAGCAGGGTGGTTAGATATCCCGGTTTTCAAAGTCTCAAATGTCTCTCTTCAATGATTAAAGTTTTTAAACCATTTACCATTTTCTTGATATATTCTCTAAATCTACAATATATCTCTTTAACTCCAAAGTTTCAAAAAAATATATATTTTTACCGCAAAAATATGAAAAATTTTATTATTGAAAGATCTTTATTAAATTAATATAATTTTTTATTATTTTAAAACGTACCGTTTTTATTACGGTTCGTGTCAGTATTGTGGCTTTCTTCGAAATTATAACATAATTGATAACAGTTTTCATTGATTAAAAATTTCTGTTACTTTACATTTTTTTTAATGCGACATACACACACACATTGATTTTTCGAGAGTGCCGAATTGAGTAATTCGCATATATCGTTCTCCATATCGTTTTTGTAATCTAATAGGACTTACCGTGGCAATTCCGCATACCTCAAAGCGCAATTAGCACGCGACAATAGAGAGAACGCCGTCGGACGCGTTCGAGATAATTAACTAGGATGATTCGTTGTTACTCCACGCGACTAAAAGGAGACCGGACGAGTACAGAAAAAAAGGGGAGTAGCATGGCATACGGGGTGGATGATAGTCGTCGAGAGGGCTTGATCATTTCGGGGATTACGCCCTGAAAGAAGAGAGAGGGACCGTCTATCGTCCACCAAAAGAGCAGAAGGAATAGATGGTGAAGGCAGTGACGGATTAAGGCATTTAGAGACCCAAAAGCGCAAATTAATTTTAGGCTTTTCTACTGAAAAAATTGTTGAAAATTTTAAATAAAAAGAACGTGGAATATTATTATATTTTAACAATTAATAGGGCTTCGAGAAATAAAGATCCACACTTTTGTCATACTTTAAATCTCGTACGAGTTACGAGACCAGGCTCCTCCCCCATGATTTTGTTCGGTAATCCGCCACTGGACGAAGGGGCGAAGAGAGCGAGTCCTTGACGTGCGTAGGGGTAGAATCGCGGGATGGCACGCGTGAATGCGCCTTTATAAAGAACAGACAGTGAATTGATATAAGTGAGCGGTTATTTCGCGATCATTTGAAATTCCCCGTGAATGTGAAGGGAGGAAGGGAAGCGGGTGGCTTCGAAGAGAGGCGAAGAGAACGTTGAAGAGACCGGCGGCGCGGTCGTAGAAATAGGGAGAGCGTTCAGCCACGTGCGAGATATACGCTATATCTGCGTAAGAGATCAAAGGCGATCGGACTTCCGAATGTTCCGTTAATATCTAATATTTCTGGTTGATCTACGACAATCTTCGATGATTAATTCTGGCAAATAAAAAAGTCTTTTGGCTATACAGAGTATAGCTCATTGAATTTGTAGTCGAGTTTTTCTCTACTAATTATAAGATTTAATCACGTATGTCATTTTTTCTTTTACGATTTCTTAATTTTTAATAATAAATTTTATTTCGACGATTAAGCTTTAAATCGGTAATCTTATCTCGTTGAAACGAATTCTGTGTCTAAAGCTAAATAGATAAAAAAATGAAAAAAACTACTTCAATGTTTTGCGAGGTGACGGCACGGTAGTCTGATAAAGATTGGATGTCGCGAGGCGAGAAGAAGGCAGTAAAGGTGGGATGGGATGAGGGATGGATCGTTTCGAGGGACGAGCCGGCAGCGAAGAAATAAACCGGGCACAAACATAATAATTACTATCTCTTTATTTGGCTGTTTGTCGGGGTCGAGGTCTGCTCCGTTTTCTCTCTACTCCGAAGCGAAATGTGCGGCGCGCCGCTGTTGTGCAGAAGTTAATAAAATCCCCGCAGTCACGCCGGGGTGTGCAGTAACTCCCCCAACCCCCGTCCCTCCTCTTTGCAACCCTCTCCTGTCAACCCCGGATTGCTGTACAGAGAGGAGGCTTCAGTTTATTTAGCAGCGGCGTAGTCGTCATTCGTTGCGTCCCGATCTCTCTTCTCTTTGCCGATCCTTGTGTATCTATCCGCGTGTTTCCTTCGAATCCTTTTGCGCATGTGAATCTATATTTTATATTTTTGAAACACACAGAGACTTCGCGTATCATTATTATTTATTTTATCCCGTTTAGTGCTTTTATCTTATAAGTAATCCTCTCTTTTAAGTTTAATTATATATTAATTAAAACGGATGAGCTGTAGAATAAAGGAAATAAGTAAAAGACGTGATATTTTCGAATAGATACAGAAGAAGGGAAGGGATACTTATTTGACTCTATATAACTTATTAAAATATTAGCTTTTCATCCGTTTATTATTAAGGCACTTGTTACACGTCCGTGCATGTTAAATCATTTTATATTTTAACGTATTTCGCTTAAAAAATTATTTTTATATGGAGAAGCGTTGACAAATCGCTTCTGAGTGACATTATTTTCGTTCGCTTAGCCGAGTAGGCGTGAGCATCAGGGAAAGAGAAGGTGTCCCTTTGACGGCAATGATCTTGGCGCTAGGGTGATAACTCGTGGGCGTAATTGTTACATCATGGATCCGTGGAGGACGAATAAGCGGTACTCCACGAAAGGACTGATCGAAAGAGAGAAGAGACTCGAGGCAGAGGAAGGAGATGAGAAAGGTATGCAAGGTACCACCGGTGGCCCTACAATAGACGGCATTAAATCTGCAAAAGAGAGGTGGCTCGCTGTGCTCGCGGCACGGAAAGCGACGAGCTGGAGCCGGAATTCAGGCGCAAAGGAAGCAGATACAATTCACAATAGACTCGGCGAACCGGCGCGGAGATCAAACGCCACCCCCAACGGGAATTACCGACGTCCATAACTGACGTGAAACGGCGAGTGTTAAAAGTTAGATCACTTCGTGCGTCTGTATTTGCGTTCAGTCTTGTCGCTCGACGACGGAACGCGTGCCGCGAAAGGCTACGATGTTCTACATTTACCTCTTGTCGCCGGTGAAATATATTTATAATATAAAAAGATATAACTTAGATCTCGAGAATATAAAAGAATATGAAAAACAGATTTATGAATAGATTTTCGAGAAGTATGTGCGTGACTCTACATTTTTTAATTCTAGATTCAAATTCTAACAATAGTTAATTATATAAAAACAGTTTGACAATCCGTGAGAGTTAGATAAATAGTTTAAATATCAAAAACGATTTTAGACAAATTTTATTGTGTGTAAGTGCATAATTATATTACAACGGCGGGAGTTAAGAAAAAATAAAGAGAGAGAATGAAATTTCTATTACGTTTATATATATGTATATGTAAACATAATAGAAATTTTTAAAATGATTTTTTCTGCTCTCTCTTTTTCTTCTTATTTTTTCTTTATGTTCTTAAGCAATAGCGTTATTTATAACACTGGTCGCCTAAAAGCGCCATTGGATCCATAGTTCTATTTTTGAAAGCCGATGCCTCAAGACGATGTTTCGGAAATTTTGGAACGTAAATGGATGTATTATATTTTTTGTATTGTTTCAACCGGATTGTCTAATATGTTCCCAGACAATATATGATCGTTTCAGACATATGAGTCAAATAGCAAAATTAATCCCCGACGGTGTAACGCGATGAGATAATGCCTCAAATTGACGCGAGCTTCCTCTCAACAACATAAAGGGGAATGAATCTCTCAACGCTGATTCTCTAAGGGAGGACGGGGTATCCAAGGACGTCGTTATTGGCCCCTGAGGCCATACCGCGTATTGTTGTCGCCGGATAAAACGAAGAATCACTGAATTTTATGAGATAAACGAGGCGAATGCCGTGCGAGTAATCCGTATGGTTTGAATTTTGACGGCCAAAGGGAATAAAGAATCTTAAGATTATACACGTAAGTGGATGACACACAGAGGAAATAAAAATGCTAATTATATATATTTTTTTTTCTACATACATAACGTTGTAGAACATATAATTATATAACGTGAGAGAAAATTTATACACAAAAAAGTATTTTTCTAAAATTATAAATTAAATATGAAATTTGATAATCTCTCTAATTTAATTTAAATACGTCGATTCGCGCGCGATTAATAACGTGCCCATTCTAATATATTTTTTTAAAAATTTCTACAGCGGATTAGAACGATTGGAACAGTACAGTGCAAATTTTTCAAAAAATTCTTTTGGAAACGATAACATAGATTTCCAGTGAGTGGATCACCACTCTTTTTCCAGTTTCTACGAGGATGGATCTTTTTCGGAGATGACAACGACGTAATTTAGCAGACACGGGAAAATCGCCACGCGACGGC
Source organism: Formica exsecta (assembly GCF_003651465.1). Classification (NCBI taxonomy): domain Eukaryota; kingdom Metazoa; phylum Arthropoda; class Insecta; order Hymenoptera; family Formicidae; genus Formica; species Formica exsecta. The sequence continues at coordinate 1,682,598 of NW_021853375.1, forward strand.
GACAAGGGGTGGCGAAGGGGTTTGAGCCGCTCTTTCGTGGTTGTATATCAGGGGCGTCGCGTTATTGGCCCCCCAGGCGCAACCTGGCTTTGTCGACTGGCACGCCGTGCGCCGGATAAACCGAACCCCAAGAATTGCTGACTTTTATAGGATAAACGAAGTAAAGACTACTTCTCTTGCGCCAATATATATATATATATATATATATATATATATATATATATGAACGTAAATGGATGTATTTTCGAGACGCGGCGTTGAATGAGACTGTAATAATTTTTAACACGAAAGCTGAAAACGCGCTGTTCTTTCAATTTTTTCGATGTTCAACGAGTTCTTCATTATGTTTATGGATTGCATAAATATTAAAAATCGTCATTTTTGGAATGAAAATAAAGATGGCAAGAAGCGGACAAGAATCTTTCGTATATATACACCTGTATATTAACGTGTAGTAATTAATCCGTGCGGAAACATAAATCGATGTCCAATAATCATAGTCATTCTATTCGCATAGATCAAAAAAATTTCGATAGGAAAATTGGGATTTGGGAGATTTATTTCGCGAATACACGTCTTATCTCAGTGTGGGGTACAAACTTAAAATTATGTATTTAAAACTTTTACATTTATCTGGGAAAAGTCAAAATTACACTTCGATATTTCAAACCTATATTCTTTCTTTATATGGCTCTTTTGCGCTTTTCTTTTATGTTTCTCTGTAGTTCGCTTTTTAATACAAGATTTATACTTTAATTTTTTCTATAATTTATTTAAATTTCACTATATATATATATATATATTTAACTCCCGCCGCTTTGTAATATAATTATGCACTTACGCACACAATAAAATTTGTCTAAAATCGTTTTTGATGTTTAATAAGAGAAATTATTTCATAAGTTAATCGAACGAATGCGAATCGAATGCTAAAGAACATTTTGTTCGCATTTCGTTATAGCATACACTTTCTAAAATTCTAAACAACGAAAATTTACATTTTGTTCTCATTGTTCCCCTCTATACTCATCTTAAAACTATTTTCTGATAATAAAAAATCTCTCATGCACGGATAATGAGCCCTATTAACGGAATGCTTAATAGTGGGATTTATAATCATCCAAATTTCTTGAAACTATTAGTACCACAGGTTAATGTCAACGTCTCCATAGCATTAGTTTCTTCTTATCTATTTATACAATCCTTTTTTTATGAGCCTTTTCTTTTTTTTTTATTTTTCTCTACCTGCTTTTTTAGATGTGAACATTTCACTGATCTGATTCATCGTTTACCCACACCGTTTTGTGTTTTTGAAATTCTTTTCTTAGTACAAATTATTGTGTACTGTAATCCTCTCCAACATATTCGCTGGCATTTTCTGTTTTTAGTTTAGCATGATTTATAGAAAGATAAAAATATCTTTTTATGTAATAATAAATATAAATATCTTAAAAGAAATACATAATTGAATTCTTTTTTGTAAAATAAATTGTTTTTTATATATTCATGCATGTATAAGTATTTATATATTTTGGTATCACACTTGAAAAGGATATATTTTTCCTTTCGAGATATATTTTTCCTATCACTTATTTTTCTGATTTAATTCGACATATCAGGAAGTAGCACTTTGAGAAATCTATTTTTTATCGTCACAACAACCGAGTATCGATACTATATTTGCATGATAAAGCTGACTATGAGGCAAGCGGAGATGAGATCAAACATCCATGCTTTTATACAGATGGCGACGAACATTTTGTACGATCAAATCAATGCAGAGATTCGACATCTCGTTTTATCGGGCAACTAAGTCGCATAAACTTATATCGCATGTGTGTGAGCGATAAAACGAATTATATCGCTATATATTTAAACAAAAGTGTCAATGTTTAACACACGCATACACACAAAATCATAAGTAATATCTCTTTTACATTATACAAGACATATCCCAAAACCATTAGATCTTTTTTAAATCATTTTTCTGGTTGACTGTGAGATCATTTTTCCTTAGCAAACATATTATTATTTATTAAGATCGACTGCAATATTTGACATTATCTTGTTCTGTGACAAAGTTTTGAATTAAAATTTTATCAAAGCAACTTATAAAACTGATGAAAAAATATGATTTTATCATTTTAAAGAGTTTTCTTTAAATTATTGAAAAATACTTTTAAATTAACTTTAAAAATTGTATATGTCTAGAGAAACACCATAAATCTGTCATACGGGTCATATATTGCAAACGTCTAACGAATGCCTAACGAATAAACTCAAGAAATTAACGTTACCTTAATAATCCTAAGTCAATTATAGAATACGATTACGAATGAATTGTATTCTATTGTATAGGTAATTGGATAGGTAATAACTGTCAGTTAATGTCGGCTGTTAACGTCTTTTCGGATTAGCGGCTTAAAAAGGACGAGACTGTAGTCATTGTGTAAAATAGTTTTAAGATTAGAATATTGATTTAGGATCTATGCATATTCATAAAAGTGTTGTTTTAGAATTAGCAGGACAATAGTTAGTGCATTAACGAGGCTCCTTATTGTATGCAAAAATGCATCTAACATCCTGTTTGTCGTGAATTATTTTTCCTCGGAAAAGAAAGTTCTTTAAGTATTTTCCCCGCATATACGTGCATCTCTTCAGATTCTATATTATTGATACAATTTGACGTATCTTTAAGAATTTGTGTCAATAATATTGTATTATCTGTTATAGTCATTCAAATTTTTTTTTTTAAATTTTGCGGAAATACGTAATATAATATAAGGATCGAGAAAGATTAAATTGAGAAATATATTAGTGATATTATATTTTTTTATATTTTCCAAAACTATAAATTTTATTAACTAAATCATGTTCTTGTCATTTAATTAATAAGCAAATCACACAATACATGAACAAAAGAATAAATGATGCATTAATTGTTTCTTCCTAATTTGCTTTTATAAAGAATAGTTTAATAGTAAAATTATTTTTTAATAAGTAAAGCAACGTGTGTCATGCAGATTTCATCACACAAGTGACAAGCGACAAGTTACATAGCAACATCGAATAAAACTAAAATTCAAGATTTTTGAGGAAGTGAAATTATGCAATGACATCATTGTTGTCGAATTACTCGTAATCGTCGGAATTTGCTCTCTAAAGAGAAAGGAATATAAAGAGAAATGCGTAAAAAGAAGTGACAGATAAGAGGAAGAGAGTGGAAACTAAGAAAAGACGAGAAATAGGAAGAATGTGATATGGAGAACGCAAGGGAGAAAGAAAGAAGAAACGGAAGGAATGAAGAAGATGCACATAGGTCGATGGATCGAATGTAGAGGAACAGGAAACAGTCGGAAGAGCGAAAAGAGACGGTAAGAGGGCGGGCGGATAGAGAGGAGAAGAGAGACGGGTAGGGGAGCCAGAAAAAATCCGGGGATTTACGCGGAAAGGGCAAAATATTCCCCGCCCAGGCTTCATTCAGCCTCCGATTACGGGGTGGCTTTGGGTGAAAAGCACGCGCTATCATTGGTCGAGGGGCTAATATGGCGGTGTTAGGGGTTGCAAGGTGGGGCGGGTGTACGCGATATTAAGGGCTGCTTTCATGTCCGACGAGCCAGTTCGTGGTGCGCCGTCGATTGACGCATTTTCCGTCGAGAAGGTGGAGAACGAAGCGTGGAGCGTTCGACAACTTCCTGTGTCTCTCCTCATTCTCCATCCTCTTGTTAGATTTCCTCGCTTTCTTCTTTCACATACTTTCTTCCGGCTGGACCACATTTGCAGGCACACGCGACTCGGCGGGAGATTCAATTTGCGCGCGTGCCACTCGGGAGACAATTTATGATTTGCCAGTGATTTTCGTGGATCGAGGACTGTTTGCGAATATCGCGAAACTTTACGTCAGTGATTTTCGTGGAGAAAGACTTCCTTAGAATGGCCCAGACTTATAATCAGAAGAGAAATGTGTACAGCATCGATCAGATATTGGGTCATGCCAAAGATGAAGGTATGATAAACTATTTTCTTTTTTTTTAAATTCTCGTCAGCTGGTTGAGTTTTAGATATTTCTAGAAGAGTATCTGTGCGTATAACAATAATTTTCTCAGTTATAGAGATATTAATATCTATATTATTAAAATGTGACGAATCAATGCACATAAACACATAATTTTAATCTACTTTAGATATATTTACAAATTGAAATTTAAAAATATTTAATATTCTATTACTGCTATATATAATATAGTGTGACAAACTTTAAGGTACAAAAAGAATATTAAGTATAATAATTTAGATAAATGTGTAAACATCTGTTTAGTAGATCTTAAATTTAATTGTGATTTGACATATAACATTAACTTTCTTCGTTAGAAAAGTTTAATATGAAAATTTATTATTATTTCTTATTATACATTTATCATATTATACATTTTTTATGATGAACTTGTATTATGTGTGAATTGCTTATATAGTGATAATAAGATTACAAGATCCAAAAAGTTATTTAATTTGCTACGATATATTTTATAACTCTCTTTTACTTTATCGCGTTCATCGTATCGTATTGGACAAAATTAACTTTTGATTGCATTTATAAATTAAATATTTCTCTTTTAAATAATTTATTAAATTATATATACACACATCAATACAATGTTTAATATAATGAAACAATTATATCTTCGCTCACGGAACAATCGTGTACAATTGTATAATGATTATCTGATCGCGATAAAAAATCTGTTAAAATTTTTATTATCTTGATACAGATCGATCGCAATGCGATAGCAACACGGGCGTACTCTTTTCTTCTTACTATAAAAAAGTAAGTTTCTAGAAATTTGAGCGAATGAATAACGAGCGAGCAGTAAATTTTCACCGTTAAAGTTTTAAGATGCTTACGTTACAACGAATGCAAAAGAATATTGATTAAGATTCAATTTTGTTCACACGAGGCAATATACGTTACACACACACATACAAAGGAAATTTTAAATAAATTTATTTTTGCATTTATACACAGTTCTCGTTAGTTGTTTATTTGCTCAATGTATATTTATTTCAAGATAATGTATCGCGAGTAAAATGTGAGCATTATCTGATAAGATTCATATCGATAATTTCTCAAATGACAGCCAACCGCGTTTTCGAAGTCATTAAGGATGACTAATCGTTAATTTTGATATCTATTCGTAAATCGCTTTGTAAATACGAAGTCTTTACGGGTTTTTAGTTTATTAAAGTTTATTAGAAAATTTTTATTTTCTTTAGAAATTTATAAGAAAGAAAAAGATATAAGTTAAAAACATTATATATAACTTATGATATACAATAGATTATGAAGATATGTGTGTATTTGTTCTAATTATAAGTTATAAATTTCTAATTTTTCAAATCCATAAATTAATGTAAAATGTTCAAATTCTTTTAAATTATTTTTTTAATAAAAAGAGATTTAAACTAGCAGAAAAAATTTAAAACTGATACCTATATTTTTTTGAAATTTTGCTGTTTATGAAAAGATAATAATAAATAAAAACACACAAATATACTTTCATCCGAATTTCAAAAAATTGAGAATTATATGTTATAAAAAAGTTACAAATTTTGACGATGTGAAAAGGAGTTTTATATCTTAGGCTCACATATTGCCAATTTTAGGATTGCACGATTAAAGGTAACGTAACGTAATTAGGTCGTCGTAGGTTACAGAATCTGTGGCGACGATCGGTGTAACGTGAATTTACTACACGGTGTTGTGCGACACGCGAGTGCGACATGCGCGCGGTTAGGCTGCGGAGAGAGGCGCACGAAGAGGCGGATTGTTTCGTTGCATGCGCTTTGCAGAATCGTCACGGCATGATAAATCGTGTTATCGAGTTTATAAAGAACTACGTTATTACGTGTACTCGCTACCAGCTGGCTTACAACCGTGGCTTATAGGCAAACAGAACAACGTGGCGATCACTATCCCATGATTTTATTAAACGCACGAACCAACTTTTCTATCTTGCTTACGTGTTTATCGATTTGAGTTTAAAACAGTCACTGGATCTCGTATATATTTGATCTTGTGATAAAAAATGTATTAGATATTGAGATATCAATATGTATAACTGATTTTCTATCTGGTTTCTCTTTCTCACAAAATTATGGACTTAATTAAGTACGTATTGTAATTAAATAAAACAGACTTAATAATTTCAAATTATGTATTTGTAATAACATATTTGTAAGTTATAATATATTTTTGTAGAACAGAATTTGTCCCTAAATCTGTTGAATCATCACATTTTAAAAGTCATATTATCTTAATCATTAAAACATATATCCCTCGAAAGGTCAATAATTTAATTTACAAACGATTAAAAATGTTATTTGGATATTAAGCTTTATATAAATATAAGAGAACTAAAATTTTTAATTACATCTACAATTAATTTAATGTCTAATTTAAATATATGATTTTACTCTTAAACAAAATTATAACTTAAAGATTAATTAGAAAGGTATTTATGAAAGAAATAATTAAGATAGATAATGATCTCCCTTGACATTTTTATTAAAACCAAGTTGACTTTAAACACGTCAAAGTATACAGATACAAACAAAAAGTCTCTCACACGTTAGGTCTGTATGCGTATACAACTACTCGTATATGTCATGCAAGTACGTCGCTATTTTTAGATTGTCAACTGCAATGATTGAAAAATAGCATTGGTTTCAATGTTATAATCTGAAATAATCGGCTCAACGATGCTTTTATCTTGAATTGCTCGTGTTTTTTTCTTTTTTTATAAAAAATGCATTTTATAGAATAAGGATTTACTTAGTCTTTAATTTATATGCGATCAGTGATAACTGCTGTAACGTGAATTTACGGCACGAAGTTACGACATGCAAAATTGCGTGCATACAAATTGCGTCAGATGTACATTGTCTCTTTGTATGCATGTGCAATGTACAAATATAGAAATGCTAGGCGTGACGTTGGAAATCGTATGAACAATGTGTTGCTTCACGGCTATCATAAATATATAAATTTTTTGAAATATAATTTATGTATATTTGCAATGTTTGTATATTTTCTCTCGAACAAATCTATCTATTATAATTCACAATTAGTTTTAAAACAGCACAGCAGCATTATATAATTTGTACTTGCCGTAATGATTATATAGACATTTTGTGTAATCGCGAATATTTTATTTCTCTATTATTCTTTTCTTTTTATTATTGTAATAATGATATCTGATATACCTTTGTAAAATAATATTCAAATCAAATTATCAAATCAAATCTTTGAATTAAAAGGAGATTACTAAATATTAATAATATCATATATTTTATATTACATAACTGCCTCTCTCTTTTTGTTATTAAAAAAAATTGAGATATACATATTTGAATAATGAAGTGCGTTCATATAATTATATATCTCTTTCTAGTCTATATAAAAAATATTTATAATAAATTTATATTTTAGTATGTATTTTTATACATAAGATAGAGAGAGAATATTTCTCTTTTATGGAGCTTGTATTTTATAAATTTTGATAAACGCGCGTTTTCCACAACATTTTTTTGAAACGTGATCTCGTCACATTTCATCCCGTGGAATACGCGGCTGGCGTATTAACGTAAGTCCTCTTAAGGATTTTATTAGATTTTCAGCGTAAAGTCCTCGGCTACTTGTAATCCGCTCCTGTCTCACTAAAGTATATTTCGCCGACTGGACAGATCGCAAATCCTTTTTAACGCTTAACGCTTAGACGCATAATCCGTATAGGCGCACAGGCGCCTTACCGGAAAAAACGATCATTCCTGGAGCGACCTGGGTCCCAATTCTTGAACATGTAAGTACGAACAATTTTCGTATGCGATTCCTATTTGAATAAACATTGTTTTCGCATACAAAAATTGTTTGTACATGCTCAAGAATTGGGACCCTGGATGAAAAATTTGAAAAACATTTTTGTTATATATATTTTAATTATTGCGAAAATAAGCGGAATTTGCTGATTCGTATAAACGTCAGAGGAAATTATTGAGAGAAAGACTTCTTATTTTTTGTAACATTGATTACTTTCATAGGGGAAACTTTCCGAGGGGAAACGACGAGATTGACTATTTAGAGTTGCCGAGACTTTAACTGTATTTGCGTCAGCAGAGGTGTAATTTTGAAAAGATCTCATAGGAAATTTTATTGCAAGAAATTTTGGATAATATCGAGAAACTTTGTTAGATATAGTACGTCGAAAGCATCAAAGTGACAATATTGATTTCTGTTTTTTTCCGGTATTCTTAGCTGCATTATTTATTTGATATCTTTAGTTTTTTTATATTATACGCAATATGATCTAGATAAAATATACAAATAATTTATATAAAGTTATATTATAATAGATATTTCTTAATTTCTTATATTATAATGACCTTTTCATATAGAAGAGAGGATTTGATTCATCCATAAAATTGTCACATATCATAAATGCTTGAACGCTTATAAACATTATACCATAATAAGAATGACACTTTAAAATAATATAATTTTCTAAGAAAAAGCGCGTGGGCGTAGGCGAGAAAGTTTAAAGAAACATGAAGTATCCACTATAACGCAAAATGAAAAGCCTTGTTGTAAAATGGGGGTGCATTACATTCACTGCTCATTATTATTATTTTCATGATTAGTATACTCTGTTATAGTTATTAATTTATATTTATAAATCGCTTTTTATGAATTATGCTGAATTTCTCTAATTGTCCTTAAATAAATTACCTAATAAATTACCTAAAGATTCTTATCGCTAATCAATTTTCTCGGTGATTTTCTCGACTCCGTCATAACGGAATGATTGGCTACATGTGCCCGCGCGATCGACACGGTAAATAAATTTTTAATTTCGCTGTTACGGGAGTCACCCTCTCGGCTATCCCTACCTACCCTACCCTGCTTTGGGCCTGGTCCACATCAGGCGTCGGCGCACCGTAGATTTAATAAAAAGCAGTGGAGAGCTAAGCATCAAGTGGGTACTCCATTGTGCCCCGGCATAAAAACATTGAAATCTCTCTATTCAGCTTGGATTAGTACGACGATGCCCCTCTCTCTCTTTTTTCCTCTCTCTCTCTCTCTCTTTTTTCCTCTCTCTCTCTCTCTCTCTCTCTCTCTCTCTCTCTCTCTCTCGGTGCGCGTATGCGTGCGAAAGCCCGTGCGTGCATACAGACGTAACGTGCGTATAACGTACGCCGCCGGGCAATGTGCACGCTTACGTTTTCAATCGTTTCTCTCGGTTCATCCTATCACAACTGCTCGCTGTGTATCGACACCGAAAAGTAGGATTAGCATTATTACGCACGAGTAGTAAATGCTTGTCTAATTAGCCCGAGTGGAGACGAGCTGGACGGGATATGTGTATGCCACAGGGATGGATAATTTGTAATCTTACGGTCATTCGAAATGGTTTATCTCGTGCTGCTGGCCAAATAAATTGAAACCCTCAGAATGACATAAATTTAAATTACAAGTAAAAAATTAAACTAATGAAAAATTGGAAAAACTAACATACCTGATCCGGATATGCTCCAGCTGTCAATGTGACTCATTGGCGCTTCCTTTCTCAGAAATTTAAATATCTGAAGTAAGATCTGAGCTGGTGATTTTGACAAATGTTCTTCACTGAAAAGGGATCAACAAAATGTTTTTTTAGGTAGACTATATTTATTGTTAGATTAGACAGCTTAAAGGTTTATGCTAAATAAACGAAGTGTTTTAGAATAGTTATATTTTTAGTGCTAAATGGCTTCTTGGTAAACGAAAAATTATTAGGACTACTTTGTAGCATGCATACATAGAAATTGAATAAATTACGTTTATTAAGCTAGATACTATTTCCTAGAAGATGTGGCATAGTATAATATGAAGCGATTTCGCGGAAACGTACTCTTGAGGCAGATTATAATTTAATGTGAAATTAGTCGGGGCGTATGCGCATAAGCGGATGTAGACGTCGTAGCGAACCGTTGTAACTTTGTAATTGCTGCTTCGGTCTCAGGTCCTTATCCAATTTATATGCATTAATCTAAAGCGCGATGTGCAGTTAGTTGAGCTTAATTAGCCCATTTCGTGGAATTAATGAGGATGCAATTCACGTCAATGTTATCAATAGATCAGTGAGCGTTGTGGTTGTAAACATCAATATAAATCTAACCATATCTCAATAAGCAATAAATACTTGCAATGTATGTCGTATTTGTAGTTTCTCTTCTGTCGGTTTATATTGAAATGTATTAGAAACTTTATTTTTCATTACTTTTTTTAGTGTTACTTAAAAATTATTCTATTGTGATATACATATATGATTATAATATATAATTTTTTTTAAATATTTTATTTCTCTAATAGAGCTTTTTTTACAATTATACATATAAAATTTTTTCTTTAACATTTCTATTAATAAAGTTTTTATTTTTTATATAAAAATATATTTAAGTTACGCAATAAGAGATATATCTAATAAGAAAATTCTAATATTCTTAAATTGTAACCAATAATTTTTTTTAAATAGGAAAACGTATTAGTTTTATTCCACTTGAAGTTTTCAGTAACGAGTTTGACCGCATGAAAAGCTCGATACTTTTGTTAGAGACCTATAGAAAGCTGCTTTTTGCAAAAGATGAGAAAGTCTGAGAAAGGAAGATCGCTCGTATCGCTTTCAGGATTACCGACGCGACAAAAGATTCAAAGGGGAATAATAAATCGTAGCGGCAATTTGTGATGCGCGTGTGTATATATCACTTCTTACAGGCGTCAAAGAGATGTAACAAGGTTTGTCGCGATGCTCGATTTTTATCACCCGTCAAGTTTTGCCGTGGCATTTCTACCGCGATGCATTTTTATGGAATCCGAGAGATATTTCTGCTACTTTTCGCTCGCGCAAACCGGTGACATCCTTGCGACATCTCGTTAAGCGCATCAAGTGTGATGGTTCGTTCTTTCCGCGTCTTTTTTTTTTTTTTTAAACTCGTTAAACTCGATGGATTTATTTTTAACGCGTCAAGTGCCTTTTGAAATTACATGCAGATCAACCGAATTGTTATTATTTGTACGTTCGCACAATATCTCGCACGAATTGCACGAGCGTTTTTCAAACATTTTTGCGCGTATCGATCCGACGTTGTAGAGTCGTCAGTTTTATAACAAAGTTGTTGAAAAATAATCGCCACACATTAATCGTCAATTATTAAAATTTTTAAAATGAATGTAAAAAAATACATACAATAAATACAATAATAAGTATATAAATAAAGATGTTATGTAAAATACAATATATAACTAATCAATAATCGCTTCTCCGCAAAGATTCTATTGTCTTATTGCGAGATTATTTATTCTATCGTCTTATTCACAAATTTTTAAGCCATTTTATGCGCGATTAACTGACGATGATTGCGAAAGGTTCCCGTTATAAAATCGACATACGGCGCGATTTGATTTCTCGCCTAACACGAATCGAACGAAATACATATCTTTTCTACGTGTAGTTTACTCTAATAGGGCTTTAAGCCCTCGTCGATGTTCGCGCAAGGACAGAACGAGTGGTCATGGTAAAAAATATGACTGAGGGAGGACTAGGCGGGATGCGATCGTCGGGAAGGGCATGTGTTGCACAGGGGTTATACAGCAAGGCTGTTGCTGTATCGTGACAGGGAAAAGAGGAGGAGAAGGTGGAAGAAGGGTGGGCAGAGTGTGCACTCGTGATATTTGCTAATCACTGACAGCGACGGCTTTTAAGTACTGTCGAGCACATACGTATAATGTGCGCACTTACATTTGTAGGGTATTTCGCGGGCGTGTACACGCGTGTACGCGCGGGTGGATGTATGGAGCGGTGAAACAAAAAAAAAAAAAAAAGAAAAAAGATGAAGCGAGGCTTAAAAATTGGCAAATCCGCCGATCGGACGTCATCGGCGTATCGGTTATATCGGTACCGGTCGTTGTGCGGCTTAAAAATGAAATTGCGCCCGTATCTCCCCGCTGTTGCCGCCGCCGCCGCCGCCGCCGCCGCCAGAATCGGTATATCAGGCAAAACGACAATTTCGTTTTGGCAACGCGAAGCGATATGGTTTAATCGCCTCGATCGTCTCCCCGCGCGCTCAAGTATCGGAGGTACTGTTTGACGTATTTGACGTATTTAACAAGTGGAAATGCGCCGATAAATGTAAAGGGTCGGAAATTTTCTCGTGTCTTACGAGGCGGAAAGTTTGAATCAGTTATGAATGATTCTTCGCTTTTATCTCAAAAGTGATCTTAAAATCTTATATTAATCGCGTTTGACATATGAATCTATAGTACAGAAAAATGCGTGTTTTAGAAATTCTGTCTTGGGGAGTTATTATGTAACTATTTATGATTTCGATGAGAAAACGTGAGTTTTCGTATTTTCTGGCAAATTTCATCGCGATTCCGTCCGTTTCTTTAGGTGAATGAATCTTGTCGAAATTCGAACGAATCCGAGCCACTTACACTTCGGTTGTCAACGATAATTTTCGTAATCTCATTCTGATGGGAATTGAGTTTCTATTCGTTCACGAGGTGTCGGAAACATTCCGATCATTTCGGATATTATTCGCATGTTTATATTATCTTAAGTGACGAAAATCGGAGTCACTCCAATAAAAAATAATTTTAAACAGATAAATAATAGCTCCCCTGGATAGCTTATGAGAGAATTGAATTGATAGAAAAATAGCAATAAAATTTAGAGTTTTATGTGCATTATTCAACTCCTATGAATCAAAAATTATTATTACATAATACATAATTATATTTTAAAACAGTGATATAAACTATAAAAAATCGAATGCAAACAGATTCCATTAATAGAAAGAAAACTAATAAAGGTAACAAACACATACACAAGTTCGTAAGAAAACCGCATTTACTTATTATGAAATAAGGTCTATTGTATATTAATTGGATTTTTGTAAAATAAAGCAAAGTTTGCGTAACATAAATCTTTTAATTATTTTATTAAATTAATCTAAGTCTACTCAAACACACAAATTTAATGTAAAGCTTAAATTAATGCTTGCTTACTTCAAGTTACTATTTATTATGATTAAATATTAATTTTTTAAATTATATTTTGAGAAAATCGTATCAAGTAAAATGAGTGGATAAAATCTCACTTTCAAAGTTGTGTATCGTTAATTTTAGATCACGCGACATCATCTGACGCCGTCGTTGATGGCGGTGACACGGAGCTCGGTCACTTGAGCGATCATCAGATCAACGACGGATTGCATGATCCTTTGAACCTGGGTGAATCCGATCGACCACGCAAGGTGCGAAGGTCCCGCACGACTTTCACGACCTATCAGCTACACGAACTCGAGAAGGCTTTCGGAAACACGCAGTACCCGGACGTGTTCACCAGAGAAGAGTTGGCAATGAGATTGGATCTCTCGGAGGCGAGAGTACAGGTACTTTTGATAAGCTATTCAATTATTGTAGAAGGAATGTGTAAAAGAAAATATTTTGTAGAAATAAGAAAAGTTCTTACAAATGTTTCGAAACGTAAAGTAAATTAGAAATTCGCGGCTTATGTGGCAGACGCAGCTTTAATATTTTTCAAATAAAATATAATAAAATATTTAAATAAATTATAGGAGCCATAAAAAATATATAAAATCAGATTGTCTAATATTAGAACAATGAATATCTGTATCCATATTATCTTTTTTTGTCTTTATTAAATATCGTGTTTTATGAGAGTAAAATATATAGTCTCGATACTCCCGATCGCCGAGTACTTTCAAAAGATTAGCTTACATTTCCGTGCAATGATCGGCTTGAATATTTCAAATGCGGCTTGAAGAGAAAGAGGGAAAGAAGTCAGGCCAGATTTTGCCAAACGACGAGACAGTTGCAGAAGCATAATTAACCTTTCACCGCTTTGGCTGGACGAATTCACAAAGCCCGAAAGGCACGCGTGCGTCGCTGAATTTCACGCATTTGATAGTGGCACTCGCAAGTTTTGTAAGTAGTTTGAATGACGAGCTTTAGATTCGGCCAGCACGATAAAATTTAAAAGGCTATCTGTGCGAGCTCGTACATAAATTTCATGTTAAATATAGAGAATACTGAAAAAGAAAAATCGAAGCACAATATAATATGCTAAGTGTATCAGTAATATTTAATGTGCTAATATGTATCAATAATATTTATAACAAAACTTATTTAAATAGCTATTGCTAATATGTTGTTATTTATAATTATAGATTTAAATTTGCTTTATATGAATGAATATAATGTTATCCTAACATTATATCGCGATTAGTTATATAGATATAATGCAGTAAACATATCTGATAAATGTAAACTGATTTTCGCATGCAGTAATCGTCATGCGAATTAATTCCTGTATGGATCTTACGAAGCAAGAAGGATTCTGACGAGCGTCAAGCATCCTCGATTGTTTGTAGGATTGCGATTGGACGACTCAGCTTCAAGGCGCGAGTCACTTAACTAATTAGCGACTATTGTATCACAAAATCTCCCGTTACCGTTTTTCATCTGTAATTTTGCGAAACACACGCTACGCTTCGAATCCATCAATGGTTAATTCCACAGAAAGGGGTTACGCATATAGAAAGCTGCTTTGGAATTACTTTAAAGCAGCATCCTTGAAAATTCAAGTACATTGCAGCGCTGGGGTGTATTACAATTCACAATAACTGGTAGACATCTTTTCTATATATGCGCAGAGAATTACATTCTTTCTCTCTCTCTCTCTCTCTATCTATCTCTTTTTCGAATATATATTATCCTAAAAATAAATTAATTTTCGCAATTACATACATATAGATATAAATAATTGTGCAAGAAACATTCTAGTTTGCAAATAGAAATCACTGAAAGAGTTGTAATTAATAAATAAGTCAATAATTATTATATTTGCAACGTAATAACCATAATTTGTTTGAGTTAAATTAATCATATTGGAGAATGGTATCTACATAAAGAGAAATGAGCGCATATTATATGATGTGGTAACGATTCTTGACAGATGTTGGATAAGAAAAGAACCTCTTATTGATTTCCTCAAAGAACCAATATCCTCGAATCAGTGCGTCCTTGGAATCGTCCGATTCAATTGTTTGATTCTGATGTACGACAAAGAAACTGTCGACACACAATTTTGAGAGGAGGCGCACACTTCTACATACGCATTTCTGCACGTGTGTGTATGATATATATTCTATATATATATATATATTGTATATATGTATCTATTTATATATATTGTATATATGTACATATCCATATGGATGAAAGAGAGAGCGAGAGAGAAAGAGAGAGTGCGAAGGGTTGTGCGTGGGGCTGCTAGCGGAAGGGTGGCGATGATGCTGAAAAGAGATAGAGAGCATTCCGATTGGCCCATTGTGGTACAGCGAAGCGACAATGCCGGCAATTGGCCGTCGCTCGACAAAACCGCTAAATGATCCGCCGCGGCGCAGCCGGTGTGCCACGGCCACTTTATTTCAATCTAGGAAATCCTCCTGTTTCCCTCCCCCTTTCCCTTCGTCCTCCCCCTATCTCGCTTTCTCCCTTGCGTCGATTCTAGATGCAAAATTACCCCATTTTTCGGTATTAACTCGGCTGGCCGATATAGGCTGGACGATCGCACGTATGGTAATGCAATCGCGAGTCGTTTCTGACGTTTCCTATACCATGACAGGCGATTCGCGATCGCTGGACGTTTCGAGGGAATTTTCACGAGCTTTTATGGACATCGCGGCGCGATTTTATGAAATTTTTACGAATTACTTTTTACTGCGCGTTGTATCTATCCACTCTGCAATATATTCTGGAAAAAAATTTACTTCTCTGTTATTTAATATATTTTAATCAATCTAGGAGAGCGAATTGACTTTTATTTAACGATACATATTAAATTATCACGATTCGAAAGTTTCAGGAAATATATTTTTCGTAATCCTTTCTAAATATTATTAGTCGGGTATCTTTTTTAATAAACAATGCATTCATTCTTCTTATTACAGTAAAAGAATTTATATCTGAAAGACAATATATTAATTCAGAGACAAATAAGAGCAAATTACAATTTAAAGGGGTTTAATTAAAAAAAGCATATTTATACTTGAGAATTCTAAATTTGACAAAGAATTCTCAGATCAATGCGTAAAATGCGGAAGCATTACCGATCGTCGTGGTAAATGCCGACCGTGATTCAAGAGATTAATAGGGCAGTTATGGAAACGCGTCGGCATTGCAAACTTTCGAGTTCGCGGTGGGTCGCTTAAATAGCGCAAGGTTTGCGAGCACTTAGGCGTTAAAGGCTATTCAGAAGCGATTAAATAATTAACAGCAATTAGGCAATTAAATTTCCCGCCCTCGTCTCGCAACGTTGACCTCTTTCCGAGTTCGCGGTGAATAGCGCAAGGTTTGCGAGCACTTAGGCGTTAAAGGCTATTCAGAAGCGATTAAATAATTAACAGCAATTAGGCAATTAAGGCAATTACCCTCGTCTCGCAACGTTGACCTCTTTCC
>NW_021853375.1:1700818-1701177 GCF_003651465.1 Formica exsecta
CTTTCCCTCGCTTCAAGTTATTCCTCTCTTCCTCCTCAATGCCATTTGCTTCTCTCAGCTTACGTTCTCGATTTTCCCACGTCGCTTGATTTTATTCTGCTATCCGACCGAACTAACTCGCTAACCTGTTTCACTTCAAGTGAGTCCTAGCTGCAAGTCACAGCTTCATTCGATTTTTTAAGTCGATTATAGTTAATGTTGTCATATACGATGAATCATAATTTTTTGCATCTTCTATAAGAAGAAACTAATAAATTATGCAGATATAGAGAAAATTATATCAAAATTTTTATTATTAATAAATTTATTCTTGTATATGGCTTATTTATTTAATTATAATATTATGTTTGGATAATATT
>NW_021853376.1:0-2165 GCF_003651465.1 Formica exsecta
CAATTATTATACATAATTATAATTCGTAAAAATAATACAAAAAGTGTTTGACAAATGGCAAACCATTGTCAACATTTCATATATTTTGTAACACAATAATTACCGAATACCTTTTTCTTTGAGGTATCAGAAAGATTCCTTTCTAAAGCAAAATCCAAACTGATCGCATTTGTATCGAAGAATTCTAGCGAGCTGTGGCGGGCCGCAATAAAAAACTGTAATTTTTCCCTTCTTCTTATCCTGCAGCTGCTTGAAAACCTTATCCCAATTGGGACGACCAGCGTTTGTTCTGGTTTTCAAATCTGTGATAAGGTCTCTAAGGTGATAAGGTTTCTCCTAATTAAATGATAATAAAAAATAATATATATAATAGAATAATCAAAATTAAAATTAATTAAATTTTATTATCTATTTAAAAATATTGCTAATATGAATTTGAGATTTAATTATTTATAAACTCCCCCGAAATAATTATAAAGATCTCTGACCTTCTCATGCAGGAGATCCAGCGCTAATTGCAAGCCGACCGCTTTCATGTCGTTCTTTTGTAATGCGCTTGTGATGTACATATGCATCTCCAGAAAGCGTTCCATGGTGACACCTAACTCGGCCTGTTCCATTTCAAGTTGCGACAGCAAGTTAACGAACCATTCAAACAAACGTTGATCGCGATTAATCCAAAAGAAGTCCACCTACATAGAATATTTTTCTAAATTTGAAAACTTAATACAAGGAATATAAACAAATTAGCGAATATATGACAGTGTAAATATGATTAAACAATTATCTCTTTTCTAATATATTTAACAATATAATTTCGAGCTTTGTTTTATACTAATTTGCTTATTACATAATTGCGTTATATGCATTATCATTCTGTTCTATCACAAATATATTAATCATTATTTATCAATGAAAATATATTTACGAATCCATGTAAATATTATTCCAAGATTGATAAATGCAGACGCGGAAATTGAAATGCAAATGTGTGTAATCACCTTTCGTAAATTCATTACAGTAGGTGGGATTTTACTGGCCCAGGTGAACGAGCACTTTGGACAAGTATGCCTCGCTTTCCAGTATCGGTGCATAATTGATTGTAGTATAGAGGCGAAGGGTGTAACTCCAATTCCTGTACCGATTAAAACAGCATGTTGCGCACGAAAGATGTAGCTCGACGGTGTACCATAAGGACCGTCTAAAAAGATCTTTAATAACACGAGATATTATTTGTACGAAACAATTTATGGTTATTAATTAAATTTATGGTTATTAATTAAAATCATAAAGTTGACGAAAATGTCGTAAAGCCTATATAAAAATTAGAAAAAAATCTTTATACCTCCAATGGTGTTCTTACGGGATAATTTATAGATGTGTCAGAAGAACTTTCGGATTTTAAATCTAGACTCTCTGAACTATCCATAGCTTCGTTAAAAACTTTGATCCTGAATCTTCCTTCTTCTGCCGCAATCTGCATAGCCACTGTAGGTGTGGTGGGCGTGGAAATTTCATTTCCACTCATATTCACATATTCATATTTACATTTGACACTGTATAAACACACATGTAACAAATAAAAATAGTATATAAAAATTTGCATTTTAAATTATTTTTGTGGTAATGATACATGTTAACATAAAAACATAAATTCTAAATCGTTTGTAATAAATATAATTAATTAGCGTAAATAATTGATTATTTTTCATTATTATTATTATATTATTAATATTATTATTATCATTATTATGGAATATCATTATTGCATTCTATTATATTTCTAGGAGCAGTTCTTTTTCTTGCGTAACATATCTCCAAATAAATATAATTTTTCACCCCACAACTTACTAGTGGTCGATATATCGAATTCGTAATCGCATGTTTCGAGAGTGGGTGTTTTAAAAGCGATGATAGTCGGTTTCGTCCGCATGTACCAAAAGCTCTGAGCCAATGATTTATTCTGCGGACTGAAATAAGCTAATTGTAAGCTCAATGACTTCAACCGCGCACGTCTCATCTGGCATTCATCGAAACTTCTCTCCGATTCTGATCTCGTGTAATCACGAAGACTAGACAAATATCATTCATATTTATATACATATGTATAAACTGCTTTAAAAGATTAATTTTTTTGGAGATTATTATTATTATACTAACGATAT
>NW_021853376.1:15237-16690 GCF_003651465.1 Formica exsecta
TATTTGGACGATAAGAAGGTAGAATTGCCCTCCATTGAGAGCGTAGTGATACTTAACATTCCATCTTGGGCGGCTGGTGTCGATCTATGGAAAATGGGAGCAGAAGGTTAATATAATCGATATAGACAAATATCTAATAATATAATAAAATTATTAATAATAATACTATTATATACGTTATTTAACAGACGAGGAGAGTTCAGGAGTACAAAGTATTAATGACGGCAAGCTGGAAGTAGTGGCTCTTTATTCTTCATTCCACATGGCTCAGCTGCAAGTGGGTCTCTCGAAACCCTATAGGGTCGGTCAAGCTAGTACGGTGAAGGTATCTTTAAAAGTTGTAGCAATTTCAAAAATCTTCTCGCACCTGCACAATTATATATATTATGAATATTTGTCATTCAGATAAAATTATTGCGATCATGCGCCATGCAAGTGGACGGTGAGCCTTGGTACCAACATACTTGCGAGTTCAACATAACATACTGCAATCAGGCATCTATGTTGATGAGCAATGATTTTTGAGTACGTGTGATTACACTAAAAATTTGCACAAAAGCATTTATTTATATATTACTGTTCGATTATCAGTGTATGTATTCGCTAGAGCCGGTTCTAATTTACCTATTTGACGATGGTGATTAAAATATGATATTGTGAAATATTGTGGAGATGAACAAATCTAGTCAATGT
The DNA here is from genome assembly GCF_003651465.1 of Formica exsecta. Classification (NCBI taxonomy): domain Eukaryota; kingdom Metazoa; phylum Arthropoda; class Insecta; order Hymenoptera; family Formicidae; genus Formica; species Formica exsecta. The sequence continues at coordinate 15,931 of NW_021853376.1, forward strand.
TATTGCAAGAAAATATATGTAAATGTAAATGTGTGTTATATCTTTTATGGATTATAAATATTTCGTAATTCTATTTATTGATGCAGCATTTATAATAAAAATATATGAACAATAAAATAATATATATATATATAAAGAGAGAATAAAGATATTTTGATGTTTATTAAAAATGTCTTTTTAATATTCTTTTAAGAAATGTTTAATTTACCTTTTTGTCATCTTCTTTACATTCTTCACATTTATATCAAATTAATGATGTTCTATTTTTATCAATGGCGCGAAATTGGCAACTAATCTCGATTTAGAAATGTATGTGTAAAACTTTAATAAAAAATATTTATTTTATTCATATAATTGAATATAATTCTTGATTTAAAATTTATAATAATCTGAGAAAACGATATAAACAGAAGATATCGAAAATTTTTGTTTTCAACGATGTAAAACGAGAGAATAACAGAGAATTAATTTTATTAAATCATGACAGAACGACAGATACATTTTCTATTCATTTTAATAACTATTTGGATTTTGCACAAAACGGCTAGAATGATGAAGGACATTGATTAAAACATATTAAAAATTGGAAAATAGAATTAATAATATAACCAAAATCATTTTTGATTACATAAAATGATAAATGTTGAACAGAAATTTTAAATTCAAAATGCGACCGAAAAATTATTCGTGAGTATATATATATTAAAATCACGAAAAATAATTTATTAAAATACAATTATTATACATAATTATAATTCGT
>NW_021853377.1:0-610 GCF_003651465.1 Formica exsecta
GTCGCCTTTTGCCGCGCGGCAAGCGTTTCCGCGTCCTGTGTGCAGGAGCCTTAAGCGAATTGACCAATCATGGGGCGTTTTCCAGCAAGGTACACAGACGACACAGTGTACTACACATTATCACGCGATTGGCTATATTTTAAATTTCTTCATTTGATAGCCAATCATGTGATAATGTGTAATACACTGTGTCGTCTGTGTACCTTGCTGGAAAACGCCCATTATATATATATATGTAGAAAGGGAAGTTGGTTCCATTTTAGCTTGAATATGGTTCCGAGAATTCAAATCGCGACACTCGATATATCGCAGCGACATATCGATCGTGGCATCGGCGAGAGATATCATGCGAATTACAAACGGTACGTATGTGCCTGATTGTGCATGTACGTGCAATTATATCAGATTATAGATGCATCATTTCGACATGTCCGTACACAGAGCATTCCCGTTCACGAGACTATTTCGCGAGAGATACATGAATTTTTTCACATCTCCGTAATTATTTGTAATCCTTACAATTCTCAATTTCGCGCCCTCGCGTTCGTATCTGCTGCGTCGCATCCAGCCATCGTCACGTCACATATACGCCGTAGGCGAGACAGACCTA
>NW_021853377.1:1462-32173 GCF_003651465.1 Formica exsecta
TCCGTAAAAGTGGAGGGGTTACGGAGAGCCAAATACTCGATTGGGATTGGTCGATTTTCTTACGCTTACGTCTTACGTCCTTACCAAATTTTGTGTGTGATGGCCTTTAAGGGCCAATTTCACCAAGTCCGGTTAGATGAACCGACGGTTAAAATTAGCAGGGCTCCAACTGAAATGATATGAATGCTTGGTTTTCCTTCACCTCTATTTTCTGTTGGCCACCCTGCTAATTTTAACCGTCGGTTCATCTAACCGGACTTGGTGAAATTGGCCCTTAACCTTCTTTTATATAATCTTAACGGATTGTGATCGATTGTTGCGCCACTATGCGGCTGGGGTTGGGGCCGAAGCGAGAAGCGAGATACTTACAACAAAGACGATGCTAGTACTGCCCTCTCTAGTCCAGATATCTAAACGTAGAATCACTCATTTTCTGAAAGCGGTATTCATAGTACTCCATAGACAGTTCTTCTTTTCAAGAACGTCTCGTCTCAGCACAATCAATAAGTCGCCATCTACGAATGCTAAACGGTGCTATGAGTACGATCCTAAAACATGCAATCGTGCTTATGTATGTACTTGTTCCATGAATATTAACCGAGTTCATCTCATCGGCTGCTGAAATACGAGAAATCTCAAATCTAGAAAAATAGTTTTCGAGATAATTGAGATTTGTGAAAAATGCCCAAAGAACAGAGTAGCAAAACAAAATACATGCAAAAGTACGTTAAAAATTGGGAAAATAATCCAAATTTTAAAGGTATGTCATCACCGAAATTTAATGTGAATTTTCCTTGGAGGTCGAGAATAAAATTCATTTCACGCTTGTAAGGTGCTATGCTAATTTTCTTGTACATCTGTTTACGTATAAATATAAAAGAGTACTCAGCGATGTCTTTACACGCGATGTCTTTTTCTTTCAAATTTTCTTTTTAATTACTTAGTGTCAAAACGCTGTCGCATCTTTTGATATATAACAGCAATCCTAAATTAAATTTAATATGATATAGGGTGGTTACAAGCGTCTATTGGGGCCCCAACCAAATTTTGTTCCTACTGCAAGACGACTATGAACGCGCACAAAAAAAGTCTTCAAGAACACGGTATGTCAAAAAAGCATCTGCAATCTGCAAATAATAAGCCTATCGTTGTCGATTTGCCGAAGATCGACAAATTCGTCAAAGCGACTCTGTCCGAAAAAAGAAAAATTTCAGTTCTAGCCGAACTGAAAATAGCGACATACGTAGCTGCCCTGCCGAAAATGGTCGATTAAAACCGATTAAAACATAATCCGTTTTAATCGGTTTTAATCGGTTCAAACCGCGCCCGGATTAAAAAGTAATCCATTTTAATTCCGAACGAACTATAATCGGTTTTAATATCGCTTTCGCGGATTATTTCCAATCCTCGATTTGACAATTTTCAATCGGTTTTAATACCGCATTTTCAGTGCAGAAATCCCGATCGATTCGGATTACATTTTTTTAAATCTGTTTTAATCAACCATTTTCGGCAGGGTAAGAACAGGCTCCCATGCAAACATATATTGAACATCAATTTAAGAAGTTGAAAAAAGAAAATGGTTTTCGAGGTTAATAAGAAATAAAATCTTACTTATAAAATGACACAGAAGTTAAATGTTTTACTCCTTTTGCTTTGTATTTTGTAGTACTGCACAATTTAACAAAACAATAACGACCCATTTTTTATTTCGCTTATAGTACGTTATTCTGTTCACTTTAATTCTTCTCTTGCAAATTCACACACAACTCAGAATAAGTGATACATGTGATTAGTTCTTGGCTTGGCCATTTGGGTTCTGGCGGCGCTGAGATCTTGGATCGCACTATGGCCATGGTGTAAGTAACAAGGTGTGCTATCTTCTCGGACGAATTTTGGTCACATTCTGCGCAGCACCAAGTTTCCGCTATCTTGCAAAATCACCATAGCAACGCGACGCTGAATTTAAACGAAATAATGTCATTATACACAGTGTCATTATGCACAGTTTTGCAGAGTAGTTTCGTGAATTTTGTGAATGCAACACAAAAAAAAAATTGTTTTTATAATGCCGTCGTGTTCGTTTAAAAAGTGTAAAAATACATCACTAAATAACAAAAATGTAAGGTTTTTCTCATTTCCAAAAAATCAAGAGATGATTGCAAAATGGAAAATATTTTGTAAAGAAAATGTTAATCCAAACAATGGTATGTATATAATACTGACAGGTGATAAATGAAATTTAAAAAATTAAAAAAAATATAAAATATGATAAAATTGATAAAATACATTATTTAAAATTTGTTTATGTAGCTCGGGTTTGTTCCCAACATTTTCATTCTTCACAATACAAAGATCAATCGTTCTTACTTGGGCTACTACCTAACTATAGCCCTGTGAAGTCTCGGAAATTGAAACCTGATGCAATTCCAATGGAATTTATAGAGGACAATGCAACAACTGTGGTGGAGAAGGATCTGAGTATAGAGATATACTTCCATTATACTTTTCATAATGTTTAAATAATACTGCTATCTTCCATACAATATATTGAATATACTTTCAGAAACAGATGTAAGAGAATGTACACACGTTGCTACAGATTGTGTTGCATCGAGCTTTAAGAGTTTTGCGATATCGATGCTTGCAAGTGAAACCGCATTAAACTTCACAAATGAAGAAACATCATGTTCTGCGATTCAAGTCGCATCGAACTCTGAGACTCGAGATACACCAAGCTCTGTGAATCCAGTTGCATCATGCTCTACAAGCAGTGATAACTTTAGTACGTCCTTCTATTATGATTTCTTTGTTGGATAAATTTCTATTACTTTAACTAAATTTTTAGCAAAGTTTTATTTACTTATTTTTATATCTTCTCATCGTGAAGGTTCAATACAAGTTCCTTTCAATGAAGATGACATACAGAAACTGATACGGGAAAATGCAGACTTGGTTCACCAAAATGAAATTCTTCAAAACAAAGTTCTTCAACTGGATCGGATTAATAATCAGCATGAGAAAGAGGTAAAGAATATTAATAAACGACACGAGCAAGAGATGAAGAACAAATTGCAAGAGATGCTAAGCCCCTTTCTCACACCTGGACAAGTAACACTTCTAATGAATCCCATGCAGAAGCTAACCCGTTGGTCTTCAGAGGATATTGCAGCTGCAATATCATTGAGAAGCGTAAGCCCAAAAGCTTACAGATATTTGCGAAAAACCAAAAAAATTCCTCTTCCAGCACTGTCAACTCTCCGAAAGTGGGTAGCATCATTCAACATTGATGCAGGAATTCTTAATGACATCATGCTGATCATGAAATATAAAGGTAAAAACATGACAGAGTTGGAGAAGGCAACAATAATCTGTTTCGACGAAATTCATTTGTCAAATCAAATGGCGATTGAAAGAAGGCAGGAAAGAGTTATTGGTCCTCATAAAAAATGCCAAGTCGTTGTAGCTCGTGGTTTATTTAAAAAATGGAAACAGCCTGTCTTCTACGATTTCGACCAAGATCTCACCAAAGAATTATTATTTAAAATAATTGTCCAATTGTATAATAGTGGCTATACTGTGTTCGGAATGACCTGTGATCTAGGACCATCAAATCAAAATTTAATAAAACAATTAAAAATTAATATAATGGAAAGTAAGGATAAAACATACTTTGAGCATCCGTGTGATGAAAATGTAAAGATCCACGTTTTTATCGATGCTCCTCATTTAATGAAATTACTTCGAAATCATTTTTTGGATTCTGGATTACATGTAAATGAGCATTTTGTGACTTCGGCGGCCTTGGAAAGGTTACTTGAAATTAATAATGGGGATTTGAAAATTGCATTCAAGCTGTCGCGTATTCATTTAGATGTCCAAGGAACGCAACGACAAAATGTTAAACTTGCAACCCAGATTTTCTCTGCAACAAATGCAGCTGCAATTGAATGGTGCGGTTCACGAGGATTTATGGATAATTGTCCAGAATGGATTGCAACTGCTATATTCTTAAAAATGTTCAACGATTGGTTTGACATTTTTAATAGTGTTTGTAAATACGGAAATCATTCTGGACGAAATGGATATGGTGTTGATCTTGTGCAGCAAAATAATATTCTTGCCAAAGTAACATCAACAATTAAACATATGAAAGTTGGTAGTCGACAGGGTTTGCTTCCTTTTCAAAAAGGAATTCTCATATGTAATTCGTCATTACGAAACTTGTATTATGATTTAAAGAAGAAATTCAATTCAGAAATGTCATATGTAATTACAAGTCAATTGAACCAAGACGTAGTAGAAAATCTTTTCGCATATATACGATCAATGGGAGCAGCAAACGATAGGCCCACGGCATTAGATATTCGCTACAGACTTCGATGGTACATATTGGGGAAGCATTCAACGGACTTCTTCACACAAGGAAGCAATACCATCGCTCATGACTCAACCATGGACGAAATGTGTCTCACTGGCGGCATTGATTTTGACTCAAATGTAATGTCACCGACCGACGATGATGTCGAGTTTAACATTGGTAATATCACCAATTTTCAAGATTTACCTGATGATCGTGAAGCAAATACTTTTTATGAAGAAAATGCTGATTGTGGTAAGTTTATATCTTAATGATAATTAATACACTTTCATTATTAAATATTAAGATAATGTAATTGTAATTAAGTAATTATATTAATAAGTAATTTACTTATATTAAGGTAATTGTAATGTAATTGTAATGTAATTGTAATGTAATTGTAATGTAATTTTATTCTAATTAAATTGTACTTTTAATTAGGATGGTAGTTTATTGATAGTTTATTGGCAGTTTATGGTAGTTTATGGTAGTTTATAGTAATTTATGATAGTTTATGATAGTTTATGATAGTTTAATTACATTGTAAGCATACTGATGTACTGTTATAAAAGAAATTTCAATTATATATAATTAGCCTTATATACTTTGTAATTATTATAATTATTAATTGTGATCGTATTATGAATTAGCGACGTGAGCAATCGAGTCCCATTCATATAAATGAATGAAATCATTGTAAATAAATTGAAATTTGAAATTGTCAAAAAGTATTTTTCAGATATAATATATATGCATGTTTTGCTTCACATCTTTTCTTTCAGAGCCAAGTAGTAATACATTTAATTATTCCCCTACTTCTGAAGAACTGAATTTATTGAGCCAAGTAGAAAATTTAGAAGAAGTTGTGAACATCGTAGAAAATGAAGGCCTAAAATATATTGCGGGTTATGCCGCTTTTAAATTTATAAATAAATATAAAAATTTAGGTACTCCTACTGAGACGTTGGTTAATCCAGAAAATGACTGGATTAACTACATTTCTATAGGGAAAATTATAAGTCCTTCTTCAGACTTATTCAAGGTGGCAAAAATAATGAATGAAGAATTCCAAGATTACCATGGATCCTTCATGCGGAAAGACCCGTGGATATTTAAAACAGTCGCTGATGGAGTTGAAAAAAAAATGAAAAATATAATAATCCCGCGTGAGGTTTTATTATGTTTAGCTAGAACAAGATCATACATATAACTTCGAATAATTAATAAAAAAATTTCGGCAGAAAATAATAGAATAAAACATAAAAGAAAAATGACAAAATTCACAAATAGAAAGTAATTTCATTTTTATTATATCTTGTATATTATTATGTGTTATGTATTCTCTATCGTTTATTATATGTTTATTGTTGACTTCCGGGTGGACGGTGAAAGAGTGCACATGTGGGAGGGAGACTCGGAGTGAGATAAGCAAATAAAAAGTTAAAAAAGGGGATAGGAGACATAGAAAAGTGGAAGAGGAGAGTAAGAAGGAAGAAGAGAAAGGAAAGATAAAGGACTCGAGAAGTTGTGATCGGAGTGGCCGGATAATAGTGGAAGAAAAAGGTGAGAGATTGAGGTTAGAAGTAGAGCAGAATAGTGGCTAGGGAAAAGTGCGAGAGAGAGGTAAGGAAAGCGGTTAGAAGGGGATATCAGACACGATAGATGGCGCTAAGAGGCAGACCGGCAGGCAGCAAGAATAAGATAAAGGAGAATACACTAGATGCAATGTTAAGAGAAGATAAAGGAGAGAAGAAAAGAACAGAGAGGGCAGAAGAGAAGGAGGGCACGATGCAAGAGCTGATGCAGATACTAAAAGAAGAATGGCTAAGCATGTTTAGAGAAGAAATAGGAAGCCTAAAGAAGGAAATGAAAGAAGAAAGAAAAGAGTGGGAACAGATGATACGACAAGAAAGAGACGAATGGAGAAAAGAAAAGAGGATTTACAGGAGAGAGTAGAGAAACTGGAATGGAAAAAAGAAAGAAGGGACAGAGAAGAGAAGAGAAAGAACATAATAATCAGAGGGTATAATTTCGAAGAGAAAGAGCTGAAAGGCGGGGTAGAAAACTTTCTGACAGTTAAACTAAATGTGGAAACAAAAGTCCGAAGCGCACAAAGGCTGAATACGAGAAGAGGCGGAAGTGGAAACAAGATAATACTAGTGAAATTGGAGGAATGGGAGGATAAGAGGAAGATAATGGAGAAAAAGAAGGAGTTAAACAGAGGAATATACATAGAAGACAATCTAACCTGGAAGGAGAGAGAAGTACAAAAGAGGCTGAAAGAGCTAGCATGGGAACACAAGAAAAACGGAAAATCGGCGAAAGCAGGATATTTCAAGCTATGTGTAGAGGGAAAGTGGTTTCGTTGGGATGAAAGAAGAGGAAGCTTAAAAGAGGAAGAAGTGAGAAGAGCCTGAGAGGAGCACGGATGGGATGGCGGTGCAGGAGGAGAAGAGGGAGTAGGAGGTCAAGGAGGTCTAAAGATATGTTTTTGGAATGTCGCAGGCCTAAACAACAAGTGCGAGGTTGTGTGGGAATTCGTGGAAAAGTTTGATATAGTAGGGTTAACAGAAACATGGTTAGACGAAAAAGGATGGACAACATTAGAGAAGAATTTAGCGAAAAAGTTTAGGTGGTCATATGTGCCAGCCACGAGGGAACACAGGAAAGGAAGAGCAAAAGGAGGACTGGTGGTGGCGGTTAATAAAGAATTGGAGCCAACAGTAGGAGGAAGAGAAGAGGATGAGGAAAAGGAGGCAGTGGTCAAATGTGATTGGTTACAGGAGGGGATAGAATTCTACCGCAAGGAAATCGAGGGCTGAAGGCATAATGAGACAGGAAAGGAGGCGCTATGGCAGGAGATAAGGAACAAGATAAATAAGTCCACAAAGAAGATAAAGGTGAAGAAAGGAAGAGGCTTAGGAAAAAAGAGATGGTTTAACGCAGAATGGAAGGAAAAGAAAAGGTCACTAAGAAAGGAACTAAGAAAATGGAAGAAAAGAAAGTTGTCTAGGGAAGAGTATGTAAAGAAGAAGAAGGAATATAAGAGGTGGTGTAAAGAAGAAAGGAAGAGACAAGAAAAGGAGGAAGAAGAGAAAATAGAAAAAATTAAGACAGAGACGGAGGCCTGGAGATACATTAATAAGTTTAGGAAGAAGAGGAACAGATTGCAGAGCACAACTGACATAAAAGAGTGGAAAAGACATTTTATGGATATGCTAGAAGGAACAGAAAAAAGACGGGCATGGAACCGAGAAGAAAAGAGGAAGAAGAAGTGGAGGAGGAGGAGAAGGAGAAGGAGGAGGAGATTGAAAGGAGTAATGGAGGGATAGACAGGGCAGAGGTGAAAGCACAGGTGAAAAAGTTAAAAAGAGGGAAAGCAGCAGGAGAGGACGGGATCAACAACGAAGCGTGGATATATATGAAGGAAGAGATAGAAGAGCCTTTAATCAAAGTTTTGGAGAAAGTGTGGGAAGAAAAAAGCATGCCAGAAGATTGGAAGAAGGGGGTTATATACCCAATATTTAAGAAAGGAGACACTAAGGAGGTCAAAAATTATAGAGGAGTTACGCTGTTGGATACGAGTTGACAAGGTAGACCGAGAAATCTTAAACAAGAGAATGAAGAAGACAGGGATAACCAACAGGCTAAGAAACAGAATAATGGAGATTTATAAAGAAACGAAGAATACAATTAGAATAGGAAAGGAAGAAAGTGAGATCTTTTGGACGGAAAAAGGAGTCAGACGAGGATGTCCCATAAGCCCAACGCTGTTCAACATCTATATAGGGAATCTAGAAGAGGATATGAGAAGAGGACAGATCGGGGGAATAAAGGTAAACAGAGAAAAAGTTTGGTCCCTAATGTATGCAGATGACATCGTTTTGTTGGCAGAAACGGAAGGAGAGCTGAAAGACATGATAAAAAGGTTTAGAAAATACCTGGAAAGAAAGAAATTAACACTGAGCGCAGAAAAATCGAAGGTGATGGTATTCGAAAAAGGAAGAGGAAAGAAGAAGGAGAGGAGCTGGACGTGGAGGGAGGAAAAGATTGAGGAAGTGAAAGAGATAAAGTATTTAGGATACATTTTACAGAAGAATGGAGGATATAAAGGGCAGTGCAAAAAGAAAAGCAAAAACTATAATACCTAGGTTACATTGAGATGTATATTTATATTATATTATGTTTATGTTTATGTTTATGTTTATGTTTATGTTTATGTTTATGTTTATGTTTATGTTTATGTTTATGTTTATGTTTATGTTTATGTTTATGTTTATGTTTATGTTTATGTTTATGTTTATGTTTATGTTTATGTTTATGTTTATGTTTATGTTTATGTTTATGTTTATGTTTATGTTTATGTTTATGTTTATGTTTATGTTTATGTTTATGTTTATGTTTATGTTTATGTTTATGTTTATGTTTATGTTTATGTTTATGTTTATGTTTATGTTTATGTTTATGTTTATGTTTATGTTTATGTTTATGTTTATGTTTATGTTTATGTTTATGTTTATGTTTATGTTTATGTTTATGTTTATGTTTATGTTTATGTTTATGTTTATGTTTATGTTTATGTTTATGTTTATGTTTATGTTTATGTTTATGTTTATGTTTATGTTTATGTTTATGTTTATGTTTATGTTTATGTTTATGTTTATGTTTATGTTTATGTTTATGTTTATGTTTATGTTTATGTTTATGTTTATGTTTATGTTTATGTTTATGTTTATGTTTATGTTTATGTTTACGTTTATATCTATATCGAGATTTTGATTTTGATTGTGATTTTGATTTGAGTTTAATTTAGCTGTTAAGGTAACAATGCAAAGAACAAAGAATTTAGAAATAGGAAGCGAATGTAAACTGGAAGCCATCCTAAGCCGAAAGGCAAGGATTAATAAATAAATAAATAATAATAATATGTTTATTGTTTGTTTATTATGTACTCTCTATCGTTTATTATATGTTTATTGTTCGTTTATTATTCGTTTATTATGTGTTATGTATTCTCTATCGTTTATTATATGTTTATTGTTCGTTTATTATGTGTTATGTATTCTTTATCGTTTATTATATGTTTATTATTTCTTATATGTGTTTATGTGTCTTATATTTGTTTATTTATATTTATGTGTTTGTATTTATTATTTTCTAAAAATATATTCACTATAATTATAATTACACACAAAAGATCTTTCATTAAAACCCTTTCTTGCCCGAATCTTTAATATCCATTTATCGATCGTTTTATCGAATTGTTTTAATATCCATTTAAATTATACAAGATGGCGGAATCTTGTCACGCTCTCTTATTGGTCAGTAGAAATGCGCAATAGCACACCTTGTTACTTACACCATGACTATGGCTGCCTATTAGCAGTCCATAGGTATATAGTCAAAGACTGTGCCCTACTTCTTCTTCTTCTTTTTTCTTTTATGGCTGGTTGGGCATTAGTCGCCCATACACCATTGTTTCTTATGGGTTTGTAAGATATAAGCAAAAACTCCTCTTAAGAGAGGAGGAAGTCCAAAAAAAAAGGTCCAGACAAAGGACATACGCAGAACGTAAAAACACGTCCGAACCCAACACGTTGTCAGTCGGAACTTGCGTTTTATATACATCTTCTTCTTCTTTCTTTTATGGCTGGTTGGGCATTAGTCGCCCATACACCATTGTTTCTTATGGGTTTGTGAAATATAAGCAAAATTCCTCTAAAGAGGAGGGAGTCCAAAAAAAGGTCCAGACGAGCGCTATGCTCTGTGCGAGCGAGAGAGAACGCAAGGGGCACGAAACAGAGTATGTCTTTTTCTACGTGCACCTCGTTAAATAAAGGCAAACGTTCGGTCTAGATATACTATGTCTATGGTAGAGACAGAGTAAAAAAAAAATAAAATTTTTAAATTTGAAGTGAATAAATAATTAACTAAGTTATGCCAAAAGTAGTATCGAGGAGCATCATATGCTCCGATACGAAAGATCAGGAAGAATATAGTGAGGAGAAGCCGTTGCATATTTATTATTGTTTATGTGGTCAGATGACACTAATTCTAGGTTAGAATTGTATTAACGCAATCACATATAATATTTATTAATCCGAGAAAGTACTTTGCAACAAAAAATGTCGGTTTTACATTGTGCATGTTTCGGAAAATATTTCATAAAAGAATTATTTTCAAATACATAGTACTTGAAATGTGTTAAATTAATGTTAATATTATTTATAATACAATGTCATATTGATAATAAAAAAAATATGAATTACTCTCAAATATTTATAAATCATGTTGATTTTTATTTGTAGATTGTGCAATTGAAAAATTGCCACTAAGGAAAAGAGATGGAGCAAGAGTAATTGATGGCAGTAAACATGCTCATAAAATGACTTCAGAGCGAGATGAGATTGTATTTCTCAAGCGTCCAGAGGGAATAGAAAAACAGTATAGGCAAAAGTGTAAAAAGTACAAAGTTTTCTTTTTTGTGTCTATATTCATTTTGTGTGTGTATTTAGATGCAGAAACATTGAAAATATATTCTCCAAGATTTACAGATTAAATGTTTAATTTGTTTAATGTAATTTTTCTGTTTATGACAGATGTGGCTTATTGCTATACTATAAGCATGATCCAGGAGCAAATATAGTATTTATAGTAAAAGACTCAGTAATAAAAAATTCTGGCGATGGTCCCATGACTGACATTTATAATCAAGTGGCTATTGAGAAACCTAAAAAAATAATGGTTACAAAGCATACCAAGAATATGGGAAAGTTCAGCTCTGTTACTGTGTCCACGATTGATGAGGAAGAGGATGAAATTGAAGCTGTAAATCATAATTGAATTTGTATTATATATATATTTATAAATTATAATATAAGAATCAAAAACTAAAAGAGTATCAAATGTATCATATGACAACTATAACAAGATAAATATTAGAAGTTGGATATTAAAATTTTTATATATTTTAATTTTAATTATATATTTGAATATGCAATATATATTTGTCCATTTTTATAAATGTTGTTTCAATCATATATTATTGTTTTTGATTAATCTGATTAATATTCTTTATTATTTAGCAATGAAACAATCTTTTGTAAATATTATAAAATACTTATAATTTCAGAGAGAAGTTGCTGACTCATATGCAAACAATGCACGCATCATAGAGAAACAGTTGGAACGAAAAGGTATGAATAAACGAAAATCTATACCATCCACTGAAACTGATTCAAAGCGGGCAAGACCTAGAGGAACATTACTGGATGTTTGATTTTTCATTGAATTTCTGTGAATACCATAATTTGGATTCATCAGTGAATTTGGAGAGTCTTGTAATTATGTACAATATATATAATTTACTATATATTTATATATTTAATTAAAATAAATTAATTCATTTGTTATATATTGTCATGAATGAAGATTATATATTTTTTTTTTGATAAGTTCAAAATGCGGAAAAATTGCGACCTCAATTATAAAAATGAAATATCTAATAGTTGATATAAGCCTTAAAGAAATGGTTTAAAAGAAATTTTTGATGTCAACATTATTGTTTGGGTATTAGAAATTTATATAAAATATTTTCCGAAGAATATATAATAGGTGTGAGAAATTGCATGAAAACATTTAACATTATATTGACATATTTATTAATATTACACAAAGGTAAATAATTAAAATATATATAAATGACTAGATACAAATATTGCGTAAAAATGTACATTGCAAAATAGAAATTTAATAAATAAATACATTGGTTATACATACAATTCATCGATAAATGATTGCAAGTGAAGTGGATGCTACTTGCAGTCGGAATTAATTAGTTCATAAAATGGCAACCTCAATTAGTAATAATTAAACAGCATCTACTGAAATGGCATTTATTTATTATAAAATAATTCGGAATCATATGACATATTTATGCGGTAAGATGGAAGAGCTATCTAAACAAATTGTAACTGGCCATGTTCTTTTATCTATAGATTATGAAACGCCACATGTGTGCAGTACTACGAGACATTAATGTATACATGTAGTCAAGAGAGAGATTCTGTTCATTTAAGTACACATCCGTTCATAATCAATGTCATCATACTTATTTACTTATATTCTAATTGTGCAATACACAGAGTAATCCGAGAAAAGTGCAATCTGATTACAAGTCTTTGTTGTTGGATAAACTTCTCAACAAAATTTCTTTTAAAATATCATTATGAAATCTTTCGTTATATACCAATAATTAGTTTATTAATCTTATTGTGTCGTGATTTTATACTTAATGGTAAAGATCATTAGAATTATCTAAAACTAATCAAAATTTTTAAACTATCAATTCTAATATTAAACGAAAAAAAATTTGCAAGTTTTGAGAATTTAATTTCTGAATAATAAATTTTTTTCTAACCAAAAAACGAATACGCGGATTATATGAAGAACGAAGACTTGATATTGATACACATTTTTCTTAGGAATAACCTGTATATTTGATTTCTCATCAATGAGAAAATTTCCGATCTACATTACTTTATTATTAGAAGAGCAGGAAATATTAAAAATTGTTTACTCAAAGTTGAAAATTGTTCTATTATTTGAATGATCGCCGTAAGGTATAATTATAGCACATTTTTTATTTAACTAATAAATGCAATTCGAGTGTATTCCTTTAACGATAATCCCAAGTTTCCTTAAATTAAAATTACATTTCTCTATCTTACATATAACACGATTCCTCTATTGGAATTATCACGTTTGCAATTACCAGCGACAATTATCTCTATCAATCTGGATTTTTTTAGATACGTATGCTTAACGCATTGTCGACATATATTAAATTTATTAAATGTATAGCAAATGGGGAGTTATAAATAATGCACATTAATACACAAATTATAGCATCCATAATGATTATCAGAAGTATTAAACGTAATATTAATTTCAGGTACACTTTCACATAAAGTGAATAAATCAGTTTTGTAACTATGCATAAACATTTAACTATGTAGATGCAAGATAATTTGAAGAATATTTGATATCTCAGGAATCTTTACGATGCAATTAAAGAGAATATCAACAAAACTTTTTCTTGCAATATCAATAAATGCATAATGTGCAGCAAATGGAAATATATATATATGTATATATATCAACAATGCGTATTTTATCGATAAGATTATCCAGCTATTAATAGCATTAAGTATTAATTTGCGATGATTTAATGTCCACTTTTTTAAGTATTGTAGGTTCATCTTTAAGAAACGTACCGGATCTCGAACCTACTGTGGGTTGCTTCTGTGCTTCCCCGTTATGGCACCTTTTAACTTTGTCATCGACCTTGCTACTGGCAATTCTCTTACCAGTGATTGTTGATTTGTTGATCCTATTAGTGGCATTAGACTTTGGAGAGGATTTCTTGCTGGGGCTGTCAGAGCTCTGCGAGTTTTGCGTCTCCTTCCTTTCTCTCCTCATGTTGGGAGGAGTATTTGTCTGTGTGATCTGTCGCGTCCTGAAAGGAGCTACTGTGTTCATCGGTTTGCCGGAAACGTCCGGCGTCCTTGCAGCATCTAATAAGTTCCTGCGCAAACTTGGTGAACCGTAATATGTGCTGCTGATGGCAGCAGCTCTGCTACGACTGGCAGCAGTGGAACTTTCCAGTGATCTTTGAGGTCTTTTGATGGCTGTCAATGGACTTCTCTGTTGTGTTGGTGGCGAACTTTTTTTCGTTCTATCATTTGAATCAACAAATTCAATTACTAATACATGGTCCAAAGAATCGAATACAAATGAAGTGAAGCTGCGACAATTAATAGAATCATAACAAATCAATTTTTTTAAAAACATTACAGAAAATTTAGTCTCAAGCAAATAATTGACGAATTAATGCGTTTATTGCAAATTGCTTTATTAAAAAGTAGTATCAAAATGTTTAAAATTATATCTCACCTATCGTAAGTCTGTGTTTTGCTTGTAGCTTTTACTAAGGTAGGTGACAATTTGTTGGACGCGTTGGACTTTGGGGTTGCCGTTATCTCCGTCATGAGACTGTCAGTAGACATTGACGTATCCATTTTGTTGGTCTTCTTTTTGACGACGGCCGGTTTACTTTTGGTCTCCAAAGAATCGATCGATAATCCTATTTCGGTGGTTTTTTGTTTGAAGGAAGGTGATTCGGGTCTTGTGATACCGCAGCTCTTGCTGATCAAGTCTTTCTTGCTACCGCCACTTCGACCAGAAGCGTTTGCTTCTGTTAAGCTGTCTGACGAAAGAGCTTTCACATCTTTCTTGACCGGCAGCTTCATTTTAGACAGCGGCTTCTTATCGATCGCGCGTTTCATCGCTGGGCTGGAAGTGCGCGATGAATCAGAAGAAGAAATCATAATCTTGCGCCGTTGTTGCACGATTTTATCGTGATGCATCGTGGGCACATTCTCTTTTGGAACAGACTTGTTTCTTGGTTCCAAGTATCTAGATTTTACCTATATAATTATTTAAATATATTATTTTAATGATAAATTGTTTAAAATATATAAATTTCAAATTGATTTCTAAAAATATTGGAGTTATTAATAATTTTCAAAAATTGCATACATACCTCTATCTTATTAGGCCACGATTTCGGTCTGGCAGTTTCAGAAACAACTTGCTTATCCTCTTGCATTTTACGCTCAAGCGGATCCGTTTTTGGCTTACCTAAAACTTTCTTTGTTTGCTTGGACGATGGTATCTGCTTCAAAGTTTTGTCATTATGTTCCGAAATTGCCATTTTTACGCGTTTCAGATCTAAGCTGCGGTTTATCATCGAGCGATTAGGCGGTACCTGAGGTTCCTTTGATATACAGAGACAGAGTATGAAAAATTTTATTAGACAAAAAATGCTGCATATATAGAGATGATAATATCAAAGAGACTCCAATATTCAGTCAATAGTCAATATTATATTTTGGGTCTTTTTATAGAAATTAATACTTGCCTTCAAAAAGTTTGAATGTCTGGATAGATGCTTTGAGGTCTCATGAGGCAAGATCACGAGGCAAGCTAACTCCTGTATCCTTCTGCGAAGTTCTAAATCCATTTTCAGCCATATGGTAGTTCTCGCAGCGCGTGCTGCGTCGCGCACCAAACATTTTTCCACGCGAGCTTGAAGCTTGCGCAGAAAATCGATGAATAGCGATCCCCACTTAATCCTTCCTTGAGGATCGTCCGTCTGTGATGCAAGTAACATTTTATTTAGTTTCGAATAACTTTTACACGCTTGCTCGGGTGGCAATTGTTCGATGGCCGCTAGAAAATTATCTTCCAAACGACTAATGTTCCATGTCATTTCGCGACCAAGCGACTGGAAATTTTCATTTCCCAGAACGCCTGCAAAGTTCTCCGATAGGAATTTGATCGATGTTTCCAATAAATTCGATACCATCCGAAATACTGGCTCTGCCCATCTCACGTTTGGCAGAGTCGCTAACAGTTTGTCGCAATCCATCATAGTTTGAAGTATATTGTCGGCAGACTGCAATATAAATATATTATATGCATCTACAAAAAAGCAGCATTATACTTTTGTAACTCTTATTTATGAAGAATTGGGTTACAGTATCAGTTGAAAGATTGCAGCTGAGGAAAAATGTTAACAACTTCTTGTGGAATGAACTATCTGATGTGAATCACCTTTATTTATAATTTCATCAATACAATTATGTCTTTTTACAATGTACATACCATGTGCACTATATGCTGATGATAACATTTTTCCATTAGTTCTCTTGGGAGAGTCGCAAATGCCTTGCATGGCCATATTCGTACAAAATGTTTTGTAATCCATCTAAGTGACTTTCGATATACTTCATCCAGACCATAAGCTGCAGCTAATGGCATACATTCTAATACTCCAACAGCACATATTTGGCAAGGCTGAAAGGTAAAAACATCCAAAAGTATAATAATCCAGAAAATATATGTGATATGAAACTTCTGCTTCATTCTGCACATTAAAAATTAAAAATTCATTATATTTATTATTATTATATTTAATAGCAATTAATTTATTTCAAACATTAAATGATATAACACAAGTTTCTGCTTGTATACCTAGCTTGTATACCTAGCTATACTGCTTGTGTACCTAGCTGCACATTTCAAAAACATCTCGCATATTGATACTATTACTGTTTTTTAGCACAAAAGAAACGATATAAAAACATTCTTACCTTATGAAACAAGTGACAATATTTAAGCTTAAGCGTGTATCCTATAACTTCTTTGAGACCTTCCAAACACAACATATCAGCTAACGTCGCCAATTCAACAATACTTATAGAATCTGGTATATTACTTTCTCCACTGTAGATATGGCACAATGCAAAATGAACTGCATTATAAGAATACCTACAACAGAAATATCAATAGATAATGTTAAAGTCATTTATGTGAAAATGCAGTATATCTAATCATAATTATATAAAATGAAAGATTCATATCAATGTGACATAGTGTATCTATTTAAACTATTATATTATAACTAAACATGCAAAGTATATGAACAATACAAAACTCTGTTATGGATATACAATTTTCTCTTGAGGTATATTATATATTTTTAAGTTTTGACGCATACCCTTGCAGAGAAATAACATTGCCTGCACTCTCGATCCATCCGCCGCTCAAAATTGCAGCAAAGTATTGGCAACGAGAACTTAATATACATTTATGCGCCCTTATATGCCGGCCGGCCACGTCTATCGTAATGTCAGGATTAATCTCCTCCAAGAACATTCTCAGCAAGTCCTCACCCAGCCTATTGTATGGTTTTGCACCAGCTATGCTCGACGTTTCAGTTTCCTCCGTGCTGCCTTCTACAACCAGGAGATTTTCGAGAGAAAAAATTAATATTTAAGTATTTTTAGTATTTGAGTATTTTATCAATTTCAAGCATGGAACCAAAATCTTTCCGAAGTTGGAAAATTTCGTGGTTATATATAATTTTATGTGATACAAAGATAAAAAATAGATTTTTACAATTTTCGCGGTATATTTTCACTGCTTATATCAATTTAGTAAAGTTTCAACAATAACGTACCCGCTCCGGAACGTCCCATGCTGCTTTGCATGCTGCTGAGATCGGATTCGGAAATAATTCCTTCCCCTTCGCAGTCACCCACAGTCAAATCTTCCAGCGGGGACTTCTGCTTAGACGGAAGCGATGTGCTCATGACAGAAGCGAGTTTCCTAGAAACCGGCCTGAACGGACCACTGTTCCTCGTCATCGCCAGCTTGCTCTCTATCCACGATGTTTCCGGAATACTGTTGCTCATCCGATACTGTACGTCTTTATCGTTTTTCACGTGCGTCGAGACATCTGATGCATTATAATTAGCGATCGGCGTTTTATCCAAATCCGACAAACGTACGAAACTGGAGGTACTTGTCTTATCGGAATCTAAATGCAAATTCTTCAAACTATGTCCGGCCGTCTTCCCGTCCTTTTTCGATGGACGACAATCATACATTTGTCGTTTCACATTATCGTAATCAGGCTCTTTCAATTCGCACTCAATCTTCTTGATGGTCTCGCTCAGCGACTTACGGGTCTCCGATATCTTACTATTGTTTCCTGCTGTTATTATTTGCGGCCTATCGTTGACATTTGAAACTTCGCCATTCAACAAGTCGGTCAATTCATAGTCATGGTTATCGCTGTCCGGCGATGGCCCACTACTACCGCTGCTGATGTCGAATGTCTCACTTTTACGAGTTTGTCCTTCCGTGCTTTCTGTACACGTTTTTTCCCAAGCGGAGGTCTCCGAGAACTCGTCCTCGTACTCTTTCGTCTCGTTGGTTTCCAAGTTTTCTGTCCGACCGGAAATTATATCTTTGTATTCGCAACACTGGTTCACGCTAGTGCGCAATTGCTCCTCGTTTTCAATCTCCACATGGGAGTTAGGTGGAGTGTCCTTTACATCAAACTCAAACATGTCCTCGGACGATGTATCCATATTGTTGGAATTACTCTCACGATCCTGCAGAGTCTTGGAATCTTTATGATTGCGAGACTCCGCTTTAGCCGCGTCACTCAACGAGTGACTGGACGAGCTCGTCTTTGCCTGGGATCGCTTCGAGATGTTGCGACCGTCCATCGACACGCTATGTGCACGCTTGTGCTCCTTTCTGAACATAAGTTCCTTTGCCACGCAACTGTTATTGTTACCATTGCCGTTCGCTGATTGCGTCTTGTCCGTGTTGCGAGGTGGATAACGTTCGTCTTCTCACCACGGGAGAATCGGACTCTATAAACATGAAGACGCTGGGTTTGGTTTTCTCTCTCTTTTGTTCTTGTGATAACTGATTATCTCCCGCGGTGCTACTGTTATCCCTAAAACTACTATCTTCCGTCTTGATATCCATCAATTTATTAGGTATCGTCGAGAGACTTCGTCTGTGCTTCGGAACTGTGATGTCTCCATCGCTCCCGTCATGCGTATCATTCAAATCGATAAACATTGAAAAAATATTCTTCTTCTCACCTTCCTTAGAAATATCGTTTTTAACATTCTCGTCTCGCCTCTCGGATGGCTTGATTTTAATATCATTATTCTTATCAGAGATATCTACGTAAAATTCACAGTAAGGTTTACCATTACCATCACGTTCCTTTCTTTCGAGCGAGTGATCGCGTTTAGTTAGTTCGATGTCATTCACGTCTTTTAAATTAACGAAGAATCCTAAACTACCCTGTTTCTCATGATTGATTGATGGTTTTTGCACAGGTTTCTTGACACATTCGGAAGTGGAGAAGCTTTGTGACATATTCCGCGAGTTGTTTCGAGATCCGGATTCCTGTTTACTGCAGTCGCTCATATCGACTACCCAGGCGGTCATGGAGGAAGACATTCTGGAGGGTCGCGTTTTGACTTCAGACTTGTTCATGATCACCGAGCCACCTGATACAATCGGTGTGGACTCTGTTTTGCGCCGTACTGTGGGACTGTCCGAAGGTTTGAAGGAATAGTCCGAACTGCTAACACCACCAGAGATAATCGGAGTAGCTTCGTCGCTTCGTTTAATTCTCTTTATAGGCTCTAACTGATTACTCTTTTCCAGAATAGAGTTCAGAGTAACTGGCAAACTGTTGCTGCAATGAGTGGACGCGTCGTCCAAGTCCGTACCGCAATTTAAGATAGATTTGTCGCTGGCACTCTTAATTACGGGGTAAATCGTGCAAGGTCTATTGAGGTTGGATTGTAAGTAACTCTTTTGTGGTGTTTCCCTTTGATCATATTCACAACTATCCAACAGATGGTATGTAACAGGGTGCTGAGTGTTAGCAGCTATCTGAACGTCGGGTGTAAAGGTAACTGACGATTCGGTAACCGTAACAGAAACTACGGAATCGGAAGATGCGTGGCAAATGGAGTCTCCGTCCACGCGATGTCCCGAGTATTGCGGAATGGCACTTTGAAAGATGAGATTACCTTGTCGACGCTCGTACTCTTGTCTTAAAGCGGACAACTTCTCATCATTAGAGTCAAGCTCGAATGTATTTCTTCTGATGAGTGATGATCGCCTGTCCTCTTTCGCAGTCGCGTCTCTAATGTTTTCGTTTTCCATCGCCTCGGTATTGCTCGACGTTTCTGTTTTCTCATTTCGATTGTTGCTCAATCTCGTGTTATTGTCAGGACAGGGGGAAGGATGCGCGCTCTCTCCACTGTCCGCCTCTTTAATCTCTACCGCCAGTGATTCCTTCTCCGTCGGTTTGCTCCCGTCCGCTTTTTCCTCCGATGCGGAATCTACTCGTTTTACTTTACGCGATTCTGGAAGCGGTTGCAGATATTCCGTGAGTTTCAACTCTCGCTCAAACTCCGCCACTCGTTTGTGACCAGTTTGCAAAGTCAATGTCTTAAGCGGTGTAAACTTATACGATTGTTCTTCTACGGGATTATTCGGCTTGTCCGATGACTTGAAATCCGTGTAATTTGAAGAAAACGCGAAATACGGCGAGTTATTATTGGCATACTGATTTTTTGTTATATTCGTAGATACAATGTCTATCTCGTCGTTCAGAGTAGATGCATCGATGAAGTAATAACCGCTCGTGGACGAACTGTTACGGCCAGTCGCGCTATCAGTAGGGCGAGAATGATCAGATTCCGTTTCGACCGTCGTACTTTCTGATTCTTCCGCATCTGATTGTATTTTCCCCTCCAATTTACATTTCGCGAAGCATTTTTCTTCGTGATCACCGCTCGCCGAAGGAACGGGCTCGATAAATTCAAACGACTCGTTTTCATCGCTGCCGCAGTCCGATTCGTAGAACGGTTCGCTCAACATCTGATTCTCATATTGGAAGATCTCTTCGGCATTCAGTTTCGCCTCCCGTGCGTTATCCGAGGTATTATCCGCGGGCGGATGCTCTGTTTCCAGGGAGGAGCACGTTGTGCTATGATTATTCGATTCGGATTGCGTTGCATTCTTCCCGCAGAAATCGTCATTATTGAGTAATTCGCGATGCTCGTTGCATAAGAATGTCTTACGACCGCTTCTATCGCGTATTCGCTCGGCACGTATCCGATCCGAATCATCGTCATTGGCGGAAGTATATTCCGTGACCGCTGGCGTTACTTCCAAATCCGTGCTGGAGTTCTCGGAATAAGTCGTATTCTCGTGTGGACTTGTCGAACCTGTCTCCAGACCGGAATCAGCCATTTCTGATGCAGTAGGACTCGCATCCGCTATAACATATTCCTTCACTTCTTGTAGATGTTGTTGTGCGTCACAGTCTGACGTCAAACATTTCTCGCATATTCTGTGCATAATACGGATCAATGAAATATGACAGAAAAAATCATAATGCCTTTAACAACAAAACATAATATCGCATTCTAATTTTTGTGAATTTTAAATCTTGTTTTATGTTAAATCTTAATTTTTCTTTTCATAAAAACTTTGAATTTTACAAAAAAAGATTTCAATTTACAAACAATTAAGAAATCAAAAATCTAGATTGTAAAGCATAGCAAAAAACCTTATTAATAAATCTAACCTGTCATCAATGTGGGATATAATACTGCTATCAGACTCATTTAAAGAGCAACACTTGTAATTTGTATTCAGAATTATTTCCACCAACAACTTCTCTTCTTGAGTAAAGTCCAAGTTACTATATAGAAGTCTGCAATTTGTACAAAAATGTGTAAAGTTAATAATAAGTAATGGGTAATATGGTAATATGGACTAAACAAAAATAAATGATAATGTGACTGTTTTAATATTATCATAACGAAACTTAATTAATAGAAATCGACAGATGTTGAAATAGACATAGTTTAATATGTTTAAAATAATAGTGGCTTAAAAAAAATTGTGCACAACAAATTTATATATCTATATCTAATGTGCAACAAAATCTCTTACTATAATATTTGTTGTAGAAGTTGTTCTGTATTTCAATAGAAAATAATATAGTATCATGTGTGATTATTTAATCATAATACTTTTTTTTTTCTTCTAATAACAAGATACAAATATAGTTCACAAATCATATGTATATATATATATATGCAATTAATAATAATACTTAGAAATGTGTGACCCTGTCATTTTATAAATCATGAAAATAGAAAATGTCCAAAGATTTAGGAGCACATCATCCAATATATTTATTTGATCCTTGTGTATTTCAAAAAAAGAAACATATTAAAAAACATACAACTTTGAAATTGGATAGACAGATACAAACTGTGTAAAAGGAATGCATGCAAAGAATGTATTTTAATTATACTACTTTCGACAAAAACATCAAATTGTATTAGATAAAATGCATGCAGACAGATATCATGAAAATATTTGTTCTCAATCATATTGTTTCTATACAAGTAATTAATGGTATAACAATACCTTACAAAACCTTCAATCTGATGAAAAAGTCCGGCTTTATCAAGAATGCAATGGATGGTTTTGTTAGTGTAAATGAAATAAGGCTTGAGAACTTCATACAAGTGAGGCGATCTTGCTCTAATGATACATTGGTTTATACGTATTACTTTATAACCATGTATTATATTAAGATCACAATACAAGGAATCCGTATATATTCTATAATAAAAGATTCTCCTTCAGTCTTATATGCAAATACATATGTATGTATATAAATGTTCCTTTGAGCTTTAATGTTCATTCTCTTTAAATGTATATTTAAATTTACTTTGTACACATATAAAAAAATAGCTGAGTGAAAAGATTGTACATCTATACAAGTACGAAAAATATATCTATACAATTATGAAAAAGATAAAATTGTGCAACAATTAATTGATTTATTAAGGTATATGTAAGATTATTTTAAACATGTCACAAGAGAAATGTTGACTAAATATGACATACATATGTTTATCTGTACATAATTTCACACAATACTAATATATTACAATATATATAACATTTTCGCTAAATCTCAAATACACAATAATGTATTACGCCATACAAAATGTATTAATGTGTTCAAATTTCTTGACATAAAAAGTGCAACATATAATATTTTCTTACCTCAGAGTACTGTCTTGTAATTGATTGATATTTTTGACAATAGTGCGATGTTGTTCCACACTTTTCCGTTTTTTGAATTCATTACTCGGAAGGGACTGAAGTGTTACAGAAGAGTCAAAACTATTGTGGCATAGCCACTGATGCGTTTTGTCTAAATTTCCATTTTGCTTGTCGTTCCTGCCTCCAGCCATGAGGCATATTTACTGTTTCATACTTGCCTATCTTAAAAAATTATACAATATTATAAATAAAAAGTATAAAGATATTATACATTAGAATAATCTCATTTTTCAACTGGTTCCAAATAAAAGTAAAAAAAATTTTTTTTTTTTAAGTTTAATTATTAAACTTGAAATATTGATTAATGTTAATAAACTGCAATATATAAAGCTTTTTTATCAAGTATTTGTTACTAAAAAAATTCATTCTAAACCTCTGGAAATTGGATTCTATTATCAGGATTTAAATTATTGTATTCAACTAATTACTTGCACTAAACACACAAAACAAATGATTTTGTTATTGTTAATAAATAGAATGCAAACTAAGATTTCACATTTCTGTGTAAACCTTACTTTAATAAATCTTTTACATGTAGAATATGTGTGAGTGGGTGAGACTCTAGAATTACTTTATATAAAAAAATTATATATGATTGCATTAAGAAAAAACTAAGATGAGACGCCTCCAACTAAGCAAAAATTTGATAAAAAAATTGTCCCCTCGCAAAAAAACATAAAATATTATAACAAAATAAAAAAGTAATAACTTATAAAATATAACTTATATATCGGATATATCCAAAAATATCGAAAAAATTAGACTTTTTATATAATTGAACTCTGTATATGTAAATGAGTAAAGTATTCTACAATATCGAGACTGTTCTCTCGGTTTTAATCTCAAACTACTCCCCCGATTTTGATGATCGCGAAATATAGAAGGCCGGATTTTAGCGCTAACCCCTTTTGTCATAAGAAACGACGAATTTCAATAAATATCCAAGAATGTGCAATGCGTGTCAAACTTTTTATGACATCGCGACGATATATCAATAATGAGCACTGCAAACGTACTAAAATCACACTCGAAATCAATCACGGATTAGACAGGCCAAATTTGTTACGGCCTGGTGCACGCATATTTTCTCCGCAAGAATAATTTATTGATCGTACATACACCTTACGTATTTACCTTGCATATTTCGATCCGCAGACACGTCGATTCGCATCATTCGTCATTATTGTACCGGACCGTCTGTTCGAAATGGTTCGCGCATCATTGCGACGAACTGTCACAAGGCCTTTTAACGTTTATGTTACTACAACTAAAGAATTGTGGCGAGGCGAATTGACCTGTCAGCCTGCTATAATCCCGAGAACCAAGAACAAGAATGCTCGCGAACGTGATTCCGCAAACATACGCGTGGTAATCAGCGACAACTGTCGATCACTCGGGTCAACTAGTAATCACAGTACTTGTGGGCAAAGACGACACGGCCCGGTTTTAGGCTTAAAACATATATAAATGGAAGGGGAATAGCAGGCTAAAAAGTGTCGGTAGGAAGTGAGAAAGAAAATGTAGTTGCCTCTCTCTTGGGAGTAACTACACATATAAGCATCGTGTCCATAGACATAGTATATCTAGGCCGGTATTCATAGTCCGTTCTTATATCCAAGATCGTCTTAAGTGTGGTCTTGGGTCGTCTTAAGATCCCATTCAACCAATGAAATGGCCGCATAGTATCTTAAGATCGTACTTAAGACGATCTTAAATAAAAGAACGGACTATGAATACCGGCCATAGACATAGATACTTTTGTGTACACACACATGGCCGCGCATGCGCACTTTTGAGCAGAGTAACTCACAAGAGAGAGGCAACTATGATTTTCCTTCTTACTTCCTTCCGACATGTTTTTCTATCGGGAAACAAAAGCAGTCCCCTTCCATTTATATATGTTCTAAGGTTTTAGGTGATCCCTGAAAGTGATACGCCCTCTGTGGACATAAAAAATGTGGACATTGAACTACGTAGCCAATGTGCACGAATGTACTTAGTGGGTAACACGTTATGTCCACAAATAATGGTTCCGTTCCGTGCTATGTGCACAAAGTGTCGGTAATACATATAGCCGCGTGACAAGGAAAGATGATCGCGTCGTCTTTGTCTCTCTTGCACCGTATGTGTGCAGCGTCCGTGAAGGCACACACCGATATGTTGAGCACACGGATGCGATTGTTGGGAGATAATATCAGACAAGGAGCGACGATCGCGTGCTACCCTTGTTCTTCTAACGTATCATTTTACGGTCGAGATATGTCCTGAAAATGCTTTCTGGCTTCTCGTGGCAGAAAGCAGTAACGCAACAGGGCTAACAGGCGCCCATTTTTTGAGAATTTTATATTTGCATATATACATATGTGCATATATATATTTAAATTATAGTTAAAATTGTACGTGCAATTAAATATTATATGATGATCGATAATAATAGTAGGATAATAGATAATAGAGTGAACAAATACATAGCATGTAAGACATAGGTGCCTGTTAGACCTTATTTTATGTATGCGTTAATATATGTCTTGTAATAATAATAACCAACCAATAATAGTAACCAATAATAGTCCTGAAAAGTTATTATTACCTTAAGTATTCTTTGTGGATTAAGACAGCCTTAATAATGCATTATTATTATTTAAAAAAATATATATTGATTATATATAATTAATGTATTAATTTAATCAACATAATTCTTTATAATGTAATACATTTGAATATGTAAAAATATCAAAATATATTTTTTAAGTTAAAAGTTATTGACGATAATTTCATTGAAAAGAATCGATTCTACATTGATTCGATATTGCTTTCACGCGCTTTCTCTCTCTCTCTCTCTCTCTTTGTCTCTCTCTCTCTCTGTCTCTCTCTCGCTCTTTCTCTTAAAAGTACAAGATCTCATTTCTCAATAAGAAACCGATAAGAAATTTTTTTAAGATTATTGATATAAGATGCACTTAGAAGAGAGATAGCGCGAAGCATGCACTTGGGAGAAAGAGATAGCGCGAAGCATGCACGTGGATGATACGGCGTTCGCAAGGCGGTGCGAGAGAGAGATAATGCGAGACATGCACGCGTGTGGGAAAAGAAAAGAAGAAGGTGCAGAAATAATTGACATTTTTTTAAATATAATAATAACAATAATATTTATTCACAATTTATGTGTTCGTTTAAATGTGTGTGTGTGTGTGTGTGTAAAAAATAATAAGAATAATTTGTCGATGTTCTATATTAATGAAACCGGGAATCCGGATCTCACGAGTAAAGTCGTACTATAAATCAAAATTATAATATATTATAATATACTATACATAGTAAATGTAACATAAAATAAAAAATGCTACTTACTCTCTGGTATACTACTAGATTCAATAGGGCTCTCAACAGCCCCATCACCAGATCGTGAGCCCACCACGACGCGTTTGATCGGCCCCGTTGCAATATCAAGTCTACTAGTGACGGCATTTTGAATATTTTCATTTAAACTTTTCATCACTCACTGCTCGAAACGTTATGACAGCCACGACAGGGCAGACATTGTCTCGATTAAACATTTTAGAGTAGGGGATGTATCAGTTACAAAGAACGCTTACCTTCTGCACATGATAAGAAGCGTACTAAAATTTAATACTCATATATTGGGATAAGAAAGAGGAAAAGGGAAGAATAAAAGAGAATAAAAATATATTTTAACAATAATTTATTCTAAAAAATATTTGGGTGAATCTTTATGATGATTCGTCCACCAATTGAATATTTCAAATACATTTTGTAAAGCGCAATTTTTCAAATGTTTTTCACAGCGCATAGTATTAGTAACATCTAGCTTATTTAACGAAGTGATATCTTCATAGTCCGCATCCAAAGTCTCAATAATAACGTCGTTTCTTGCATCATCGTCAAGTATATCGGCCAGCCATTCTCGTTTTTCGTGTCCTTTAACGTACACGATAGGAGATGCTCCATCTTTTTCTTCCGTCGCACCCACCACAGCTCTCGTAATCAAACGCCTAGCGAAGCTGTATGGAACGTTTCCATCCTCCCATTGAAGCCCATGGTGATGTCCGATTAGCCATGAAGCTTGACATTCTCAGATTTTGTAAGCGCACGCCATGGTACCGGACTTGCAAAAAAGTAGTGAGAAAGAACAAATCCACTTCTCAATCAATCATTTTCGGCAAGGATGAGACAATAGGCGGTGGTATTTGCCGGTATATCCTCCTTGCACTCAAACTCTAATCTCACGTCCACGGTAAAATTTTTGACAGCCTCGTTTTGTCGCGAACACTCGATAACCGCGAGAGGACCGCAATGTAAAAATTTTGAAATGTTTAATAGCACATCATCATTATCACATCCGTAATAAGATTTGCGAAAACGAGAGTACATATCGAACAAGAGGGCGAATCTATTTTTATCGAAATCTAAATTCAAATCATCGTAGGGATAAAATTCCGAGTTTAGATAGAGTTTAACGTTGGTCAATTTGCAGTCGTCGAATGTAGTAATATCTTTTGACACAGCATTTTTTCTGCCAGTCTGCAGCGCAAAAATCACGTATCGCGGCTTCTCCGGCTGAGAGGCGGCTTTCACGGCCAACGAATGCTTGGTCGTATTATGCAATAGAGGAAATTCGTATAGATCCCAAGAGCGAAAACTCATATTCAAGTATCGCCCTCTTTCCAACGTGCGTAGCAAGGATAATTTATTGACCTCGCTCAATATTACATGTGGCATACGCCATTGTATCTTGAATAATTCGATATCAGCTTCAGCCGAAGCATGTCAAAATATGCAATTTTTGTCGTTGCGCGAACGTATCAGAATTAATTTGTGACGAGCGTTAATCACAACTCGCTTATAATCTTCGCAAAAACCCAAAAGTATGTTTAGCGGCACGCAAAAATTGAAGTAAGCTTCAACAGCATCATGCGACATATTCCACGAAGCATTCTCCAAGATTTTATCTTTCTCGGTTGTTAGAGAGACATAGTTTTTAATCGTGGAAGTTATTCCAACGTTTCTGTTGCGGTCAATCTCCACACCGTCGAGTTCATATCGAAGTTCATCAAACATAAACGCGACACAATTGTTTCCCAATAACACTCTTGCCCCTTCATCTACTTTACGCACCCTCAACTTTCCCTCGACGTATAGAAAACTTTCACATGGTAACGTGTACAAATCATGATGTTGTATCGGTATCCGTATCTCGTCACTATATCCAAGCGTTGTGTTGGCGTATGGATTGTACATATGAGTCTCAATCTTGACGATACGATCGTCAAAGATCGGCTCGCCTCCGATATTCAAGATGTCAATCATATCCTTCAAGTATTTCGTACGACGAATCCCAATGATTTTAAAAACTCGCGATTCAACGCGCTGAGCTTCTTTTTAGCGTAACCAGATATCTGATTATTGTCACCCGATACCGCAGTCACTCGCCTACTCGCAAAAATATTGTCCCTCGCAAAAATATTGTCTCTCACGTGCTTTCGTTCAACACAAGCATTTCATTTGTCAAACGCTTTATTTTTGCCGCCGCCGTATATGCAATCTTACGGTAATTTCCTCTCCTCGAAAATCGAGCAAATGTCCTTCTTGATCAACAATGCGTATCGTTAAATCAGTAATGCTCCGTGCGACGATCGGTAGATAAATGATCTGTACTGGCGTTTCCAAAATCTTATATCCTGGCGGCACGCTCGGTGAAAATTCATGTATCGTGTGTACGCGCTTGTCATTGCTGTACGCGCCAGTGGTTACGCTGCATTCTATACGAATAATATTTACGCTAATAATATTTATCGGTACATCCGATTCGTGCCACTTCCGAGGCTGTAATATACGATTCGACGAGAATCCCAACAACGATCCAACGTTGCCCGGTTTACTAAAATTTATTCTAAAGACACATTTGATTTCACTCTTTAGCGTATTATGATTAGCGCGAAGCATTATTGGATATTCATCGTGTTCTTCATCATCAACAATATCGTTGGAATCAACTACGCGTCGATGTCGTAAAATTGCACGTCGGAGATATTCGTTTATAGCGTGTAATTCGTACGATTCCTCGGGAATCGTAATTTCCTTATCGTCGTTAAAATAAAATTAAATCAAAATAAAATTTATTATTCCAAGAATTCACGTTCGATACCGTATGATAAATTTCAAAGTCCGTTAAACCAAGCTCGTAATCGCCATCGTTTAAATCTATAGCCGGAAAGTAGCTTACAGCAAGAGCGCTACTCTTGCCGGTCAACGTAAGCGTGAGTGACATGCTGGAAAACTGTCAAACGAATACTGAGTCGCGACGGAGAATTGTCAGGCTTTAAATTCATATCGATCATCGACCGTTTGAAGAAATCGAAGACACAATTGTCCACAAATACTTTGATTATAATTTTGATAGGCCGTGTGATTGTATTCTATATTTGCAACATTCTGTCCAAAATATCGCACTAATACCTTGGGCGGTCGAAGATTTCCGAAACTATCAAAATATGCTACACGATCTCCCCTCTATGCATACGCAACCCAATGAGTACCGGAACCATCAACGTCATCCAAATTGACGATACCGCTCTCATTTCGCCGTATACCGTTTATCGGTAAATTATTGCGCATGAAAACGCCTCTAAAAAATTGTAAACGCATACGTCATGCCCTCGACAATGAAATATTATCAATTATCGAGGAACTTTGCGAAGCTGGCCTTATTATAAAATTATCTATGCGTCGGCGAAACGAGTCAGTCTGTCATTATTGTTTGTATCGAAATGTCGATTAATAAATTTGGATTATCGTTGGGAACACTGAACAACTCACACTATCAATGGAATGGATTACTAAGAAATTACGTGCGCAATAACGCTCTGTGTCAGACAGCCTCCGGCTTTGACGCAAGGTCGCGCAAGATACGACGCGTAGCGCAACCGGAAGATGATACTGATGCCGCAAACAAACAGTACGTGGAAATACGTGTCAAGCTTTTGGAGGACAAACAGGAAGAACTTGAGAACAAAACAATCACGCTCGAGACGAATGTGCAAACCCTGCAAATAATGATGGATGAGATGCAGAAAATGCTTCGGTATGCAACTCACGCGCAGACTACATCTAATTCAGCGCAGGAGAAGAAAGATATATAAAGAATATACGTGGAGGAATTATCTCATTATTACAAATTATGCCTCGAACAAATATGTCGCAAAAGACCTCTGAAAAACAGCTGCTCGTGGAAGAATTGCATGCTCCAGCGAGAAAAAATTTCCAATGTAGACGTGTCATAGTACGTGGATACGACGATCTGTGGCAGGCGGACATGGTCGAGATGCGTCCATATGCACGATTCAACAAAGGCTACAACTACATACAGTTATCGATGTGTTGAGCAAGTATGCGTGGGCTGTACCGCTCAAGAGTAAGAGTGGAAACGAGATGTCGGATACGATCGCAAAGATAATTCGAGACGATGGAAGATGCCCGAAAAATTTTCAAACCGACAAAGGAAAAGAATTTTACAACGCAAATGTACAGAAACTCGTGAAGAAACACAGCATTAATCATTATTCGACGTACTCTATCATGAAAGCCTCGGTCGTGGAACGATTCAACCGAACGTTAAAGAACAATATGTGGAAAATGTTTACGCTTAATGGAAATTACAAGTGGATCGACGCGTTGTCCCGGCTCGTTGGAGAGTACAATGCGCGAAAACATCGCACTATCGGTAT
>NW_021853377.1:32904-53095 GCF_003651465.1 Formica exsecta
GGAAGAACTTGAGAACAAAATAATCACGCTCGAGACGAATGTGCAAACGCTGCAAATAATGATGGATGAGATGCAGAAAATGCTTCGGTATGCAACTCACGCGCAGACTACATCTAATTCAGCGCAAGAGAAGAAGGATATATAAAGAATATACGTGGAGGAATTATCTCATTATTGCAAATTATGCCTCGATCAAATATGTCGCAAAAGACCTCTGAAAAACAGCTGCTCGTGGAAGAATTGCATGCTCCAGCAAGAAAAAATTTTCCACGTAGACGTGTCATAGTACACAGATACGACGATCTGTGGCAGGCGGATGTGGTCGAGATGCGTCCATATGCACGATTCAACAAAGGCTACAACTACATACTCACAGTTATCGATGTGTTGAGCAAGTATGCGTGGGCTGTATCGCTCAAGAGTAAGAGTGGAAACGAGATGTCGGACACAAAGATAATTCGAGACGATGGAAGATGCCCGAAAAATTTTCAAACCGACAAAGGAAAAGAATTTTACAACGCAAATGTACAGAAACTCGTGAAGAAACATAGCATTAATCATTATTCGACGTACTCTGTCATGAAAGCCTCGGTCGTGGAAAGACTCAACCGAACGTTAAAGAACAATATGTAGAAAATGTTTACGCTTAATGGAAATTACAAGTGGATCGACGCTGGAAAATGAGTCATCGGTGCCCTATTTATAGAGGCGCACCGAATCAAAACCGCTCAGTCTCCAAAATGTTTCTTCTTCTATCGGTTGACAGCGATATTCTCGAGCTTACCACCGAGCAGTTACAGATTATCCCCAAAATTGTTTTACTGCGAGACTTGAGTAGCTACGTGGAACAATTGTGGGACAAGCTTCCCGAACATATAAAAGCTGACTCAGAGGTTCAACAGTATCGTCGATGCACGCGACATTATAATTTGCCGTGGCAACAAACACATTTCGACGGTCCAACACCGTTAATAAAAGAGTGCGTGAAATGCCAGCAAAAATTATAAGAGGTGGTGGTTTGTTAAATCGTGCGATAAACGCACTTCCTATCGAATTACATATTCCAGGCTATCAGTTTTGCGGACCGGGAATTCTTTTAGAAACGCGATTGGCTAGAGGCGATCGGTGTATCAATCCATTGGATGCCGCGTGTCGCGAGCACGACATAACTTATTCTGGAAGTAACGATCTCGGTCAACGACACGTTGCGAATAATATACTCGCCACGAAAACGCGAACACGTATTACCGCGAGAGATTCGACTATTGGCGAAAGACCAGCCGCTACAGCTGTTTGGGCGGCTATGAAAGCAAAGACAAAATTCGGTATGGGGATGAAAACAAAAAAATCCTCGATGAAAACAAAAAAATCAAAAAAACGAATACTTCCTATAGCGAAGCGCGGTGGTATCTTTATCTCGCTCGATACAAGCGTGGACGAGAGTTCTCAACAGCGGCTAAGAAAAAAAACGTCAAAATAACGATAAAAATGCCTGCCGGTGTAACAACTAATGTACAATTGGAACAACTTGCAAGACGTATGCGTATACAATTTTTTAGAGGCGTTTTCATGCGCAATAATTTACCGATAAACGGTATACGGCGAAATGAGAACGGTATCGTCAATTTGGATGACGTCGATGGTTCATACTCATTGGGTTGCGTATGCAAAGAGGGATGATCGTGTGGTATATTTCGATAGTTTTGGAAATCTTCGACCGCCCAAGGAATTAGTGCGATATTTTGGACAGAATGATGCAAATATAGAATATAATCACACGGCCTATCAAAATTATAATCAAAGTATTTGTGGACAATTGTGTCTTCGATTTCTTCAAACGGTCGATGATCAAAATGAATTTAAAGCCTGACAATTCTCCGTCGCGACTCAGTATTCGTTTGACAGTTTTCCAACATGTCACTCACACTTACGTTGACCGGCAAGAGTAGCGCTCTTGCTGTAAGCTACTTTCCGGCTATAGATTTAAACGATGGCGATTACGAGCTTGGTTTAACGGACTCTGAAACTTATCTTACAATATCGAACGTGAATTCTTGGAATAATAAACTTTATTTTGATAACGACGATAAGGAAATTACGATTCCCGAAGGATCGTACGAATTACACGCAATAAACGAATATCTCCGACGTGCAATTTTACGACATCGACGCGTAGTTGATTCCAACGATATTGTTGATGGCGAAGAACACGATGAATATCCAATAATGCTTCGCGCTAATCATAATACGCTAAAAAGTGAAATCAAATGTGTCTATAGAATAAATTTTAGTAAACCGGACAACGTTGGATCGTTATTGGGATTCTTGTCGAATCGTATATTACAACCTCGGAAATGGCACGAATCGGATGTACCGATAAATATTATAAGCGTAAATATTATTCGTATAGAATGCAGCGTAACCACTGGCGCGTACAGCAATGACAAGCGCGTACACACGATACATGAATTTTCACCGAGCGTACCGCCAGGATATAAGATATCGGAAACGCCAGCACAGATCATTTATCTACCGATCGTCGCACGGAGCATTACTGATTTAACAATACGCATTGTTGATCAAGAAGGACATTTGCTCGATTTTCGAGGAGAGGAAATTACCGTAAGATTGCATATACGGCGGCGGCAAAAATAAAGCGTTTGACAAATGAAATGCTTGTGTTGAACGAAAGCACGAAGCACGCGAGAGACAATATTTTTGCGAAGGACAATATTTTTGCGAGTAGGCGAGTGACTGCGGTATCGGGTGACAATAATCAGATATCTGGTTACGCTAAAAAGAAGCTCAGCGCGTTGAATCGCGAGTTTTTAAAATCATTGGGATTCATCGTACGAAATACTTGAACGATATGATTGACATCTTGAATATCGGAGGCGAACCAATCTTTGACGATCGTATCGTCAAGATTGAGACTCATACGTACAATCCATACGCCAACACAACGCTTGGATATAGCGACGAGATACGGATACCGATACAACATCAAGATTTGTACACGTTACCATGTGAAAGTTTTCTATACGTCGAGGGAAAGTTGAGGGTGCGTAAAGTAGATGAAGGGACAAGAGTGGTATTGGGAAACAATTGTGTCGCGTTTATGTTTGATGAACTTCGATATGAACTCGACAATGTGGAGATTGACCGCAACAGAAACGTTGGAATAACTTCCACGATTAAAAACTATGTCTCTCTAACAACCGAGAAAGGTAAAATCGTGGGGAATGCTGCGTGGAATATGTCGCATAATGCTGCTGAAGCTTACTTCAATTTCTACGTGCTGCTAAACATACTATTGAGTTTTTGCAAAGATTATAAGCGAGTTGTGATCAACGCTCGTAACGAATTAATTCTGATACGTTCGCGCAACGACAACAATTGCATATTTGGAAATGCTTCGACTGAAGCTGATATCGAATTATTCAAGATACAATGGCGTATGCCACATGTAATATTGAGCGAGGTCAACAAACTATCCTTGCTACGCGCGTTGGAAAGCGGGCGATACTTGAATATGAGTTTTCGCTCTTGGGATCTATACGAATTTCCTCTATTGCATAATACGACCAAGCATTCGTGGACCGTGAAAGCCGCCTCTCAGCTGGAGAAGCCGCGATACGTGATCTTTGCGCTGCAGACTGGCAGAAAAAATGCTGTGTCAAAAGATATTACTACATTCGACGACTGCAAATTGACCAACGTTAAACTCTATCTAAACTCGGAATTTTATCCCTACGATGATTTAAATTTAGATTTCGATAAAAATAGATTCGCCCTCTTGTTCGATATGTACTCTCGTTTTCGCAAATCTTATTACGGATGTGATAATGATGATGTGCTATTAAACATTTCAAAATTTTTACATTGCGGGCCTCTTGCGGTTATCGATTGCTCGCGACAAAACGAGTCTGTCAAAAATTCCACCGTGAACGTAAGATTAGAGTTTGAGTGCAAGGAGGATATACCAGCAAATACCACCGCCTATTGTCTCATCTTGCACGATCGCGTTGTCAAATATTGCCCATTGACCAACGTAGTTCGTAAAATTACCTAAATCAGCAAATATCCCCTCCATTTGCACGATCGCGTTGTCGAATATTGCCCATTGACCAACGTAGTTCGTAAAATTACCTAAATCAGCAAATATCCCCTCCATTTGCACGATCGCGTTGTCGAATATTGCCCATTGACCAACGTAGTTCGTAAAATTACCTAAATCAGCAAATATCCCCTCCATTTGCACGATCGCGTTGTCGAATATTGCCCATTGACCAACGTAGTTCGTAAAATTACCTAAATCAGCAAATATCCCCTCCATTTGCACGATCGCGTTGTCGAATATTGCCCATTGACCAACGTAGTTCGTAAAATTACCTAAATCAGCAAATATCCCCTCCATTTGCACGATCGCGTTGTCGAATATTGCCCATTGACCAACGTAGTTCGTAAAATTACCTAAATCAGCAAATATCCCCTCCATTTGCACGATCGCGTTGTCGAATATTGCCCATTGACCAACGTAGTTCGTAAAATTACCTAAATCAGCAAATATCCCCTCCATTTGCACGATCGCGTTGTCGAATATTGCCCATTGACCAACGTAGTTCGTAAAATTACCTAAATCAGCAAATATCCCCTCCAATGTCAAAAATATATAAAGATTGAGATTTGACGATCGACAGCAGTCATACATCATTCTTGCAGTCATACGGTAATATTATCGGCATGATCGCGCCAACGTTTGTAGATCTGCAAGGATTCAAAGGCGGCGCAACGTCAGCTCGAAGAAATGCAACGTCATAATCGCGCCATGGAAGGTCACGGACTTTATCTCGCTCCATACAAGCGCGGACAAGGGTTCTCAGCAGCGGCCAAGAAAAAGAAACGTCAAAATAAAAATGCCTGCCGGTGTAACGACCAATGTACAATTGGAACAACTTGCAAGACGTATGCGTATACAATTTTTTAGAGGCGTTTTCATGCGCAATAATTTACCGATAAACGGTATACGGCGAAATGAGAGCGGTATCGTCAATTTGGATGACATCGATGGTTTCGGTACTCATTGGGTTGCGTATGCAAAGAGGGATGATCGTGTGGTATATTTCGATAGTTTTGGAAATCTTCGACCGCACAAGGAATTAGTGCGATATTTTGGACAGAATGTTGCGAATATAGAATACAATCACACGGCCTATCAAAATTATAATCAAAGTATTTGTGGACAATTGTGTCTTCGATTTCTTCAAACGGTCGATGATCGATATGAATTTAAAATATTATCAGCATGATCGCGCCAACGTTTGTGGATCTGCAAGGATTCATTATCGGGAGAAACTTTGTCGTGAAGGAAGTAGCGATACTGAGAAATGGATTTGTTCTTTCTCACTACTTTTTTGCAAGTCCCGTACCGGGGATGGCGTGCGCTTACAAAATCTGAAAAATGTCAAGCTTCATGGCTAATCGGACATCACCATGGGCTTCAATGGGAGGATGGAAACGTTCCATACACCTTCGCCAGGCTTTTGATTACGAGAGCTGTGATGGGTGCGGCGGAAGAGGAAGATGGAGCATCTCCTATCGTGTACGTTAAAGGACACGAAAAACGAGAATGGTTGGCCGATATACTTGACGATGATGCGAGAAACGACGTTATTATTGAGACCTTGGATGCGGACTATGAAGATATCACTTCGTTAAATAAGCTAGATGTTACTAATACTATGCGCTGTGAAAACATTGTAAAAATTGCGCTTTACAAAATGTATTTAAAATATTCAATTGGTGGACGCATCATCATAAAGATTCACCCAAACATTTTTTAGAATAAATTATTGTTAAAATATATTTGGGTTGTTAGTGTGTACGGAAGCGCGCTTGCTTCCTTCGTCCCACAATACGAAAAGGGAAGATGTCGATGTACGGGGGACCCGGGAGGGGTGTAACTTTTCTCGGGCAGCGGCGGTTCGTCTGGTTGCGTTGAGCTTGTGGTTTCTTCCCAGTCTGAGAGGTCGGACTGCGTGGCCCGTTCACAGGTGGTGATGTTAGTCACCTGCATAGCCTTCTCAGACGTGGAGGCGAGTGACTGCGTTCCCCTATGTATCCTGCAGGAGGAGGCCGTCTGCGTCTCCTGGTGGCGGCGCTCGTTGGCCGCTGGTGATGGTGGCAACGGCGATAGGCGCGGCGGGTAGTTCCAGCTGTAGGTCGGCGAGGTGTACCGCCGAACTCTCACGTCCCACGTCGTAAGACAATTCCTGCCCGGATGGGTGAAGCGCACCGGCGACAGCTCCAGAGGCTGCAGCTTCCACTCCTGGAAGGACCAGCTGATGTGCCGGCGAGTGGAAGCGCTGGTCGGGGGCTCCACAGAATGTCCGGTCCGCAAATGATGCCCGGGTGAAGAGGGCGGCAGAAGGGGACGTGGACGTTCCTCTAGCTGCTGCTTCCTGCCTCTCCGCAAGGTGCGAGGTGCTATAAGGACGAACCCGAATTTCCGCCCGTCGTCGCTAACTTTCGTCTACTAAGCGAGAGAAGTCCTCTCTCTAGCAGCGAAAGCCGCGACTGGTGATATCGATCGGCTCGCACTCTTATATATTCCTGCACGTCGGATCTCACTTCCTGGCGCCGACTCCCGGCTGCCGCCGCGTCGCGGCAAGTTCCCGTAGTTCGTTGAGCTTGCACGTGTTCCGCGCGTGAGTCTGGGCGCGCGCGCTTGCCGCCATGTTGTAAGGGACGCAAATTGGTCCCGCGCGCCCGTGCTTTTGTGGTGGTTATCCGCCGCAAATATTTTTATTCTCTTTCATTCTTCCCTTTTCCTCTTTCTTATCCCAGTATGCGAGTATTAAATTTCAGTACGTGACGTTAGATAGCGGCGTCAGCCACCTTATCAAACTACAGATGTTACATTTCAGTACATGCACATAGACTTTAAATATTTGAATGGTGTATAAATATTTGAATGGTGTATAAATAATTGTTTTGTCGTTCAAAGCCGTTTGATAGCCGTTCAGTAGTCGTTCAATAGTCGTTCATAGCCGTTCAATAGTCGTTCAATAGTTGTTCATAGTCGTTCGATAGCCGTTCGATAGCTGTTCAAAAGCCGTTGGATAGCCGTTCAAAGCTGTTCGATAGTGGTTTACATATAATAATAATAATAATAATACATTCATATTTAAAAGACTTGTAGACAATTGTCCGCGGGAACGTGCTACCTTTTGTCTTCTTATCATGTGCAGAAGGTAAGCGTTCTTTGTAACTATGAAAAAATTCAAAATGCCGTCACTAATAGACTTGATATTGCAACGGGATCGAATGCGTCGTGGTGGGCTCACGATCTGGTGATGGGGCTGTTGAGAGCCCTATTGAATCTAGTAGTATACCAGCCACACGCGTGCATGCCTTGCATTATCTCTCTCTCGCACCGCCTTGCGAACGCCGTATCATCCACGCCAATGCCGACGCCATCCTTCTCCTACACGCGTGCATGCCTCGCGCTATCTCTCTCGCACCGCTTTGCGAACGCCGTATCATCCACGTGCATGCTTCGCGCTATCTCTCTCTCCCAAGTGCATGCTTCGCGCTATCTCTCTCCCAAGTGCATGCCTCGTGCCATCTCTCTCCAACGTGCATGCCTCGCGCCATTTCTCTCCAACGTGCATGCCTCGCGCCATCTCTCTCCAACGTGCATGCAAACGCTATCCTTGCCTTACGCTCATATGGACGCCTCGCGCTATCCTTCTCCCACGCCCATAGAATATCTTTAGCGCTATCCTCCTCTTACACATTGCGGACGCCTCGCGCTATCTTTCTCCCACGCCTCCTCGCTGCATCGTACCTTCGCGTTCCCTCTTCCCCGCGGGTCCCTCGCCTATCAGTTTTGCCGCGATCCCCCTCTTCCCCGCGAGTCCCTCACCTATCGGTTTTGCCGCGGGTCTCCCTCCCCTTCTCCGCGGACCCTTCGCCTACCGGTTAGGTTAGCGAGTCCCTCGCCTATCGGTTAAGACGCGGTCCCCTTCTTCCCTCTCCGCGGACCCCTCGCCCATCGGTTTCGCCGCGGTCCCCGCGTGACGTCATACCCCCCGCGCTGATTTCCCCTCTCCCCTCATCCCCCCTTAGAGGACCTGGGATAGAACTTTCCTAGATACACTATTTATATTTTTTAAGTTAAAAGTTATTGACGACAATTTCATTGAAAATAATCGATTCTACATTGATTCGATATTGCTTTCACGCGCTTTCTCTCTCTCTCTCTCTGTCTTTGTCTCTCTCTCTCTCTCTGTCTCTCTCTCGCTCTTTCTCTTAAAAGTACAAGATCTCATTTCTCAATAAGAAACCGATAAGAAATTTTTTTAAGATTATTGATATAAGATGTTTCTTAAGATTATTGATACAAATAATGTGTGTATTATTATGAATGCATTATGTTAGTAATATTTATAAAATAAAAAAAAATAACTTAAAGGAGGATGTAGATATTACATTGGATATAGGTCAGGTTCGGAAATAATAATGCGAATGTCTAGTTTGGCAAATAATAATGATGACTTACTCCGAATTTAATAATGATTTCACTACTCCGAATATGACAACAAAATTAATAAATTTACTTGTTTTATTTGCGAAGCCAGGTATTAGTCTCATTTAAAATTTGTGAAAAAATGTTATTTAATATGTGGCGGTTCGAGAAACCATCACAATTACGCGCGAACTACCCGGTAAACGCGCGAACAAATTCTCACGCGCGGAGCACGTGAAACTCGCGCGGGAGCACCGCGCGAGCCACGAAGGTTCGCTGCGAGGCGGCCACGACCGAGAGTCGGCGCCAACAAGTGAGATCCGTTGAATGGGGTTTATAAGACGGCGCGCTGCGAGAAGACTTCGATTCGCGGCCCGCTGTGAGTCAGGGAAGGACCTCCGGCCCAGCAGTCAGACCGAGCTCAACGAATTCTTTCTAAGCCGGTGGGACATCCGGGTACGGCGATACACGTCACCCGCAACACCTTGGAGCCTACCGCCGCTGTTGTCACCCTTAGCAGCCTTGCCACTCCGCCACCGAGATTGCGGAAAACAGTCGCAGCCAGCCACACGAGTACACAGGGTTACGCAGTGTCAACCCCCAACGCTGACTGACAACACGACCCAATCTGACAGCGATTGGGAGGCCAGCACGCAGGACACGGCTACGCAGACGGAGGTAGCCAGAGAGGAAGTCTGCTACACGACTCCTGGTACTCCGTCGGCCCTTAAACTCGCACCTTCACCCGTGCTATCGAACATCGGTTCCCTCCGAATTACCACCACCGAGCCACGTATCACTTGGCGGGAACGCTCTCAACGTTAGCCCTTAACCGGCCCTTTTCAGAGCTAACAAAGACTAGATAATTAAGAATTGTACATAGACTGTAAATATATTTTCTGATTGCCAACTAGAAAAGAAGTCGCCTGATTGACTTCACCTAATTACGCTCTACCTATCCCTTGCGTCATCATCCGAGGGCGAACACGCCTCTATATATCTACCCACAACTGGTGACCACCGACGCGGAAGATGCCAAGGGACCCGGAAAGGACGATCATCGTCGTCGACGACAGCACGAGCGTCAACAGGATCGGCATAACAATACCACCATTCTGGCCGGAAGATGCAGAGCTATGTTTCGCGCAAGGAAGGAACATTCATCTCATGCGACATAGCAGACGACGCAACGAGATACGCATACGTCCTCTCAAGGATAGAGCCGAAGCAAGCCAGGGAAATAAAGGACATCATCACACAGCCGCCACCGAAACAGAAATACGAAGCAATAAAAAAGGCATTGATTCAGAGACTCACGGCATCCCAGGACCAAAGAATCAAACAGCTTCTGGATCATGAAAAGTTGGGAGATAGAAAGCCGTCGCAGTTCCTCCGACACCTCAAAACTTTGGCCGGCATAACGGTTTCCGACGAACTACTGCGCACATTATGGCTAGGGCGATTACCGATGCAAATGCAGGCCATTCTAGCAATCCGCGCGCAGGATAAATTGGAAGATGTTGCAGAACAGGCCGACAGAATTCATGAAGTAGGCAATAGGTCATTAGAGGTAGCAACCACGCAAGCGGCAGTCACGCCAACACGAACGACATGGGAAACACAGATGGATGCACTAAGAGATCAAGTCACCGCCTTGACAACACAGGTCACAAAAAATGACCAAGAAGTTCCAAAGAGAGCAGCAAGGGAGACGACCACGAAGCCAATCGAGAGACCGACAACGTAGCAGGACATCAAGAAGAGAAGGCATCTGCTACTACCATCGACGCTTCGGAGCAGAAGCTAAGAAATGCACGACCCCATGCGCGTTCAAAAAGGAAAACGAGGAAGCCAGTCGCTGAAGGCGGCAAGCGATATAGTGTGGCGACAACCGATCAGCGAACGTCTCAGTGCGTTCGTGCGATTGCCACACTTATAATTTCGCGTCTTGGTAACAGCCATGGCGACGCCACTAGAAACCTCCCTTGGAATATCCCTAGAGTAAGCCCAGAGACGCAACTGGCCAACGCGAGCCGCCAATCAGCAGCTGACACACTGGGCTATGCGGTTCTACTGCCGCGCGGAGAAACGAAGCTCCTCTAGTCACTTCCGTCCGGAGATACCAAAGGGAAAGCACGTTCCGTAATAATAAAGACTGTTTGTAGTAACCTATTTAAAAAAGAATATATATCTTCGTTTTATACCCGTGTGGTTAAATTACTCGTCCCTCGGCATTTTCTAGTAGCACCGATCGCTACATTGGTGACCCCGACGTGATTGATACAAAAAGAAAAAACGGCCACGTTCTCTGTTCCCACGGCCCGCGCAGTATCCGCCATTACGCCGGTAGCCACGTGCTTCGTTGCCCACGCGTCGCGACTGTACGAACGAGCAAGAATATCTCGTTTCTACAAAGTTTAGTGCGTGCGAGCTATCGCGTTCATATTCCGCATTGCCGAAGGTATGTCGACGGGAAGTAACGGAGATCCCGAGCGGCCACGACCGGCCAGCGCGGAGACCACGCAAGACGAGCCGACCGCCTCGGCCGACGCCATTTCGCGCCTAAAATTGCCGCCGTTCTCGAGAGCAGACCCGAGATGCTGGTTCGCGCAAATTGAGATGGCCTTCGAGCTGGAACGAATAGTCAGCGACGACAGAAAATTCAAGAAACTTGCCATGAGCCTAGACTCATCGGTCACTCCACTGGTGAGAGATTTGATCATGCGGCCTCCACGCGAGGAAAGGTACGAGACCTTGAAAACAAGGGTGCTCAACGCCTGCTGCGATTCCGCTGAGGATGATGTGAGGAGACTCCTGCGAGGTTTAAGCATCGGCGACGACAAGCCATCCAACTTATTGTCTCGAATGAGAAATCTTGCAGGTGAGCCATCTGACACGCGAATGTTACGTGAATTGTTTCTCGACAGATTACCTGAAAACGTGCAAGACATTTTGGCTTGTAACGACACTACGGACCTTAGCAAATTGGCGATGCAAGCGGATCGCATAATGGCACGGAAGGGACCACACGTTTCAGCAATTGAGGGAAAATCGACCGAGACGGCCCTCGTGTCTTGTGCAAAACACCAACCCGAAAAAGGCAGAGACGCGTTGATAATGGAGGTTGCAGAATTGAGACGAATTATCGAGGAAATGAATACTGACGACAGGCGTAACCGCTCGCGTAGTAAAACGCCACAGCGGCGACGTACGCATTCCAGGTCCAGAACGCACACACCAGCCGGAAGGAAAAGCAAAGACCGGATCTGTTTCTACCATCGCAGATTCGCTCATGAGGCGAGGAACTGCATACCGCCGTGCGAGTTCGTGCAGAAACCGGAAAACGTCAACGACAGTCGCCAGTAGGGGCGTTGAGCGACAACGTCGAACACCAAAATTGTCTCTTCGTCACTGATAAGACCGATGGTGCGCCGTTTCTTGTTGACACCGGCGCAGACGTGTCAGTGTTTCCACGCGCCAGGTGCAAGGGTAACGTACGTCCAACAAAGTTTGTGTTGTACGCCGCGAGCAAAACCGCAATACAACGTTCGGCACGGTCACTCGAATCATCGACCTCGACCTACGCCGTAAATTTGAATGGCAATTTTACGTCGCCGAAGTAGAATGGCCCATCATTGGAGCCGATTTCTTGCGACATTTTAATCTCTTAGTGGATCTCAGAAGGCGGAAGTTGGTAGACGGCGTGACGCAGCTCACTACCCCTGGAAAAGTAAGCAAGGTCGCAACACCAGCACTCTCAACAGTGAGTACAGACCACGAACATCGGGAACTTCTGCGGGAATTCATCGACATCACGAGACCGACAACGAGGAAGGAGAACAAACATGGGGTGCTGCATCACATCGAAACACACGGCCCTCCTGTGGCAGAACGGGCTAAAAAGACTAGCACCTGAAAAGCTTAGGATAGCCAAGGCAGAATTTGGACGCATGATTGAGCAAGGCATATGCCGACCATCGTCCAGCCAATGGGCCAGCCCATTACATCTGGTGTCCAAGAAGACAGGCGAGTACAGACCGTGCGGGGATTATCGACGGCTCAACAGGGTCACGATACCAGACCGGTATCCTATCCCGCATCTGCATGACTTTGCGCATCGCCTTCGCGGTCGTAAC
Source organism: Formica exsecta (assembly GCF_003651465.1). Taxonomy (NCBI): domain Eukaryota; kingdom Metazoa; phylum Arthropoda; class Insecta; order Hymenoptera; family Formicidae; genus Formica; species Formica exsecta. Next base: position 45,571 of record NW_021853377.1, read on the forward strand.
GTATTCTCGACACTCGATCTGACGCGCGCGTATCACCAGGTCCCGGTAGCGCCACAAGACATACCAAAAACCGCAGTGATCACTCCGTTCGGTTTATATGAGTTTAATGTAATGACGTTCGGGCTGTGCAACGCGGCACAATCGTTTCAGCGACTTATGGACACGGCATTACGTGGTTTAGACTTTTGTTTTACGTACATAGACGATATTAATAGCATCGGACAATAAAGTTCAGCATCAACAGCACCTACGCGTCGTATTCGAACGGCTACGCGAGTTCGGGTTATCGATTAACGTCGCGAAATGCGTTTTGGGTGCGAGTAAGGTGAATTACCTCGCGTATGAGGTGACGAAAGACGGAACTCGTCTCCTACCCGAACGAGTTGCAGCAGTGCGGGAGTATACACGGCCAAATAACATAACTGAGTTACGCAGATTCCTCGGTATAGTGAATTTCTACCGCCGCTTTACAAGGAATGCAGCGCAAGCATAGGCGCCACTCAATGCAATGCTCGTGGGCGCTAAAAAGCGTGATAAACGTCCAGTCGTCTGGACATCCAAAACGGAGGAGGCTTTCAACGAGACGAAGCGTCGACTAGCTGAGGCAGTTCTGTTGGCGCATCCTACTGAAGGCGCTCCGTTGATCCTTCGCACCGACGCTTCCGATTCAGCCACTGGAGCGGTGTTGGAACAGCGCGTAACTGGAGGGGTTGAACCGTTGGGGTTCTTCTCTCGGAAACTCACCGATCCACAAACACGCTACAGTACGTACGACCGGGAACTACAAGCCATTTATAGCGCTCTAAAATTTTTTAGACACCTAGTTGAAGGACGAGAGCTGTTGATCCTAACCGATCACAAGCCCCTTGTCTATGCATTCCAACAGCAATCCAGCAAGGCATCTCCTAGGCAGCAAAGGCAGCTAGATTTTATAGGCCAATTTACCACCAACATCGAACATGTCGCAAGTCAGGACAACATAGTCGCCGACGCGTTTTCACGCGTACAAGCCATCGACATGCCCGTCATCATCAGCACTCAGGAGCTGGCCGAAGGCCAGGCCACAGACACGGAACTGAAAAACATTTTAGACTCTAACTCGACGTCGTTACAGCTGAAAAGACTCCGAATCGACGACTCCGACGCTGTCGTGTACTGCGACGTGACAAACGCTGATGTACGCCCGTACATACCGCAGCAGCTACGAAGACGCGTGTTCAACACGACACACGGACTCTCTCATCCGAGTGGCCGCGCAACCAGGCGAATCATAGCACAACGTTTCGTATGGCCTACGATGAACAAGGACGTCATGGAGTGGGCAAAAACGTGCGTGCATTGCCAGAAGAGCAAGGTGCACAGACACAACCAGCACATGCCACAGCACATTCCAATTCCGGATGCCAGATTCTTCCAGATTCACATCGACGTAGTAGGACCACTACCAGAAGCGCAAGGGTACAGATACTGTCTGACGATGATAGACCGGTTCACCAGGTGGCCCGAGGCAACACCTATCCGGGATACCACCGCGGAAACGATCGTCACAACCTTCCATCGGACATGGATCGCACGCTTCGGTGCACCAGGCGTCATCACGACAGACCGAGGGTCACAGTTCGAATCCCGAATATTCGACGCCATGACAAAGTTGATTGGCAGCAACAGGACACAAACCACAGCATACCATCCAGCGTCAAATGGGATGGTGGAAAGATGGCACCGATCAATGAAGGCAGCGATTATGTGTCACGAAACACCAGATTGGGTCAGTATCCTATCGACAGTCCTCCTCGGCTTACGCACAAGCTATAAGGATGACATCAAAGCTAGTGCCGCCGAACTCGTATACGGAACGACCCTCAGGCTTCCAGGGGAATTCTTTGTAGAAGAAGAGCCCGCGGAGGATCCACAACTCTTTAAAGAACAACTGCGCGAACAAATGCGCAAGGTAAGAGCGGCACCCACAGCACACCATTGCAGGAGAAGACCTTTTGCACACGCAACGTTGTACACGTGCACCCACGTCTTCGTACGAGTCGACGCCGTCCGACGCCCGCTGGAACGCCCATATGAGGGCCCATATGAAATGCTCGAGAGACAGTCCGACCGAGTATTCCGAATCAACATCCGGGGAAGCCCTACCACAGTCTCAACATAGAGACTGAAGCCAGCCTTTTTCGAGGTCCACGCACAGCGTGAAGACACTTTTATGTTCACAGGTTCACAGGTTCAGGACAGCCCGGAAGCAAACAACAGCCGGCACCGGCAGGGACACAGACGACAGCTGCAGGACCGGTTATCAAAACATATCCTGGTCGCAGAACAGTCCGCTTTGCAGCAGAAGACAACCAAAGATAACCAAGTCACTCGGGGGAGAGCCCTGTGGCGACAACCGATCAGCGAACGTCTCAGTGCGTTCGTGCGATTGCCACACTTACAATTTCGCGCCTTGGTAACAGCCATGGCGACGCCACTAGAAACCTCCCTAGGAATATCCCTAGAGTAAGCCCAGAGACGCAACTGGCCAACGCGAGCCGCCAATCAGCAGCTGACACACTGGGCTATGCAGTTCTACTGCCGCGCGGAGAAACAAAGCTCCTCTAGTCACTTCCGTCCGGAGATACCAAAGGGAAAGCACGTTCCGTGATTATAAAGACTGTTTGTAGTAACCTATTTAAAAAAGAATATATATCTTCGTTTTATACCCGTGTAGTTAAATTACTCGTCCCTCGGCATTTTCTAGTAGCACCGATCGCTACAATAGGCTCAGAACCACGCCACCTATATATGACAGACCGGAAAACAAAAATAAGATACTTAATCGATACCGGATCGGACATAAGCGTCTACCCACGCGCAAGGACGCAAGGCCGGAAACAGGCGGAAACATACCAATTATTTGCAGCAAATGGATCAACGATATCCACCTACGGAGAAACAACCATACAACCGGACTTCGGACTACGTAGGGAATTCCCATGGCGATTCATAATAGCCGACGTCACACAGCCAATAATAGGATCAGACTTCTTATCGCACTATCACCTCTTATCGGATGTAAGGAATAAGAAGCTAATCGACGGAAAAACAGGTCTCGCGGCACACGGGTCAAAAAGCAACCATAAAATAAACTCCATCAAAGCAGTAGCCGGAGAAACAAAATACGACAGCATATTAACAGAGTACCCAGGAATAACTCGACCAAACGGAAGGAGCCAACCAGTCAAACACAACACAGTCCACTACATACAAACCACCGTGGGACAACCAGAAGCATCCAGACCAAGAAGACTGTCTCCAGAGAAACTACACATCGCAAGGACGGAATTCGACCTACTGCTACAGGAAGAGATAGCCATCGAAAAGCCCATGGTCAGCACTACTTCATATGGTGCCCAAGGGAAAAGAAGCATGGCGACCGTGCGGAGATTATAGAAGATTAAACACACGCACGATACCAGATAGTTATCCGATACCACACATAGAGGACTTCGCGCAAACATTGCACAAGAAAAAAGTTTTCTCAGCGCTCGACCTAGTGAGAGCATATAACCAAATCCCGGTACATGAAGAGGACGTACCGAAGACAGCAATCACCACGCCATTTGGATTATACGAATTCAAATTCATGCCGTTCGGACTTCGAAACGCAGCACAAACGTTCCAAAGATTCATTAATGAAATACTAAGGGGACTAGACTTCTGCTATGCATACATAGATGACATATTGGTAGCATCAGCAACAGAAGAAGAACACGAAAAGCACATGAGGGAACTTTTCACCCGACTAGAAACCAACGGGGTGAGAATTAACCCAGCCAAGTGCACCTTCGCAGCCGCACAGGTTAAATCCTTGGGCTACATGGTCTCAGCAGAAGGCACCAAACTACTACCATAGAAGGTGGAAGCAATCAAAAACTTCCCTTCTCCAAAGACGGTCAAACACATGCGACAATTTCTGGGAACTATCAACTTCTACAGACGTTTCATCCCAGGAGCAGCAAAGAACCAGGCAATACTGAGCGAAGTATTGAGAGGACCAAAGAAGAGAGGACAACAACTAATCCAATGGACGCCAGAAATGGAAGAAGCATTTGTCAACTGCAAAACCAGCCTATCTAGAGCAGCGCTCCTGGCACACCCAGATCCAACAGCAGAGCTGATGGTAACGACGGACGCCTCGGACACAGCACTAGGAGCGGTCATACAACAGAAAGCTAAAGGGGAATGGCAACCATTAGCATTCCTAAGCAAAAAACTCAGCAGACCACAAACAAAGTACAGCCCATATGACCGAGAGCTACTGGCTATATACACAGCGATCAAACATTTCACCATATGCTAGAAGGAAGACGGTTCATTGTATACACGGACCACAAACCAATCATGTACGCTTTTGACCAAGATCCGCTAAGAAGCTCACCACGCCCAGCACGACACTTGGAATACATCGACCAATTCACAACAGACATTCGCCACATAGCAGGGAAAGAAAACGTAGTAGCCGATACCCTCTCCAGAATAGAAACAATAAAAGAGGCAGTCAACTTCAAAGAATTAGCACAAGCACAATTACAAGATTCAGAAATGCAAGAGATGAGGAGTGCGAAACAAAGCCTGCAGCTCACGAAAGTCGCAATACCGGGAACGACGACAACACTATACTGCGACACGTCAACACTGATAACACGACCATAACAATTGCCACAACAATTCAGAAGGAGAATATTCAACTCCCTACACAGCCTAGCTCACCCAGGAGCAAAGGCGTCAGCAAAACTAATATCGCAAAGATATGTATGGCCGAAAATAGAGCAGGACTGCAGCGATGGGCAAAAACATGCATCCAATACCAACGCAGCACCAATAGGAGAGTTCGATCCACCAACAAGACGCTTCCAGCACATACACATGGACATAGTCAGACCACTACCAATATCCAACAACAAACGTTACTGCCTCACCATAATAGACCGTTTTACAAGATGGCCAGAGGCGATTCCACTAACAGACATTACGGCAGAAACGATAGCAAAGCATCTGTTCATAAACTGGATCGCGCGATTCGGAACTTCAGAAAGAATCACAACCGACCAAGGAAGACAATTCGAAGCAGACCTTTTCCGACATCTGACGCAAATGACAGGCTCGAAACACATAAGGACAATAGCGTACCACCCGGCAGCTAACGGGATGATAGAACGTTTCCACAGGGAATTAAAAGCAGCCATCAAATACCATCAAACAGAAGACTGGACAGAAATCCTCCCAGTCGTACTGATGGGCATCAGGGCCGCCTGGAAGGAAGACATAAACGCAACAACAGCAGAATCGGTCTACGGAGAACCAATAAGGTTACCGGGACAATTCTTCGCAGAAAAAAGCAATGACGCGGAAGACAAAAGCAGCCTCGTGAACAGACTACGAAGCATCATGACCAAACTCAGCCCAGCCATCAAAAGGCATGGACAACGAGCAACGTTCATCTACAAAGACATGAACAAAACAGCAAAGTCTTCGTGCGACACAACGCACCATCAGGAGCACTACAACCACCATACGACAGACCGTATGAAGTGATAAACAGAAATGAAAAAACATACAAGATACGAATGAACAACAAAACAGTCAACGTATCGATAGACAGGCTAAAACCAGCGTACACCATAGAAGAAGAAGAAGAAGTACCACAAGCCACTAACCAGGAAAGAACAGTACAACCAGCCAAAACAAGAAGCAGACGAATATCTCGCCCGCCAATCAGGTTCAACACTTAAGAGGCTTCCATACAACCAAGGGGGTCCTGTGGCGGTTCGAGAAACCACCACAATTACGCGCGAATTACCCGGTAGACGCGCGAACAAATTCTCACGCGCGGAGCACGTGAAACTCGCGCGCGAGCACCATGCGAACCACGAAGGCTCGCCGCGAGGCGGCCACGACCGAGAGTCGGCGCCAGCAAGTGAGATCCTTTGAGTGTGGTTTATAAGACGGCGCGCTGCGAGAAGACTTCGATTCGCGGCCTGTTCTGAGTCAGGGAAGGACCTCCGGCCCAGCAGTCAGACCGAGCTCAATGAATTTTTTCTAAGCCCGTGGGACATCCGGGTACGGCGATACACATCACCCGCAACACCTTGAAGCCTACCGCCGCTGCTGTCACCATTAGCAGCCTCGCCACTCCGCCACCAAGATTGCGGAACACAGTCGCAGCCAGCCATATGAGTACACAGGGGTACGCAGTGTCAACCCCCAACGCTGACCGACAACACGACCCAATCTGACAGCGATTGGGAGGCCAGCACGTAGGACACGGCCACGCAGACGGAGGTAGCCAGAGAGGAAGTCTGCTACACGACTCCTGGGACTCCGCCGGCCCTTCGACGCGCATCTTCACCCGTGCTGTCGAACATCGGTTTCCTCCGAATCACCACCACCAAGCTACGTATCACTTGACGGGAACGCTCTCAGCGTTAGCCTTAACCGGCCCTTTTCAGAGCTAACAAAAACTAGATAATTAAACATTGTACATAGACTGTAAATATATTTTCTGATTGCCAACTAGAAAAGAAGTCGACTGATTGACTTCACCTAATTATGCTTTACCTATCCCTTGCGTCATCATCCGACGGCGAACACGCCTCTATATATTTACCCACAAATATACCTTTACTGTTATAAACAAAAGTTATTTTATACCATACAGGATCAACCGTAATATAAAACTCCAATTTTAATTTTATTATACGAAAATTAATTTTTTTTAAGGATTAAAACCATTTCTAAAAAAACTTGTTTATATTTAACAGAAATTATAACTTATTTATTAGAAATTAAACTTATTTATTAAAGCTGCATTTTCGTTTTGCATGTGTTAAAACATTTTGTGAAAATGCGTTCTACGTTCAAAATTATCTTTCTGTTAAATATAAACAAGTTTTTTTAGCAATGGCTTTACTCCTTAAAAAAATTTAATTTTCGTATAATAAAAATAATATAAGAATTTTTATCTTACAGTTGATCCTGTATGGTATAAAATAACTTTTGTTTATAACAGTAAAGGTATATTAAATAACATTTATCCACAAATTTTAAATGAGACTAATACCTGGCTTCGCAAATAAAACATATGAATTTATTAATTTTGTTGTCATATTCGGAGTAGCGAAATCATTATTAAGTTCGGAGTAAGTCATCATTATTATTTACCAAACTAGATATTTGCATTATTATTTCAGAACCTGACCTATATCCAATGTAATATCTACATCCTTCCATTATATGTATATATGCAAATATAAAATTCTCAAAAAATAAGCGCTTGTTAGCCTTGTTGCGTTACTGCTTTCTGCCACGAGAAGCCAGAAAGCATTTTCAGGACATATCTCGGCCATAAAATGATACGTTAGGTTAGAAGAACAAAGATAGCACGCGATCGTTTCTCCTTGTCTGATATTATCTCCCAACAATCGCATCTGTATGCTCAACATATCGGTGTGTGCCTTCACGGACGCTGCACACATAC
>NW_021853378.1:0-2988 GCF_003651465.1 Formica exsecta
AGCTTTATATACTTCTCATGACTGAAACTCAAATACGAGATGGGGAGCATCGCGTGTCGCATAGCGGTAAATAAACGAACTAGCGGCTGAAGTATGAACTATCTTTTTGTAAAGTTTTGAAATGTTGCACGCAGTAACATTTTTCATGAAATATTAAATAAATAATAATTTTGGATACAGATAAACATGCACATCAAATTCAATTATTAATATTGGTAAATATAGCGAATAGGGGACCCAGCCCCAATGACCTTGACCTTGACATATGTTATCAAGGACATAATTCTGAGTAACTTTTTCTTCTAATTTAATCTTCAACTTATTGAGACTGCGATATGAAAGTTTAACATTTAAGTCTCTGGTAATGTTCTTAAATTGTTCCGATATTGCAGGAACGTACGGTATGGTGAAAAAGAAACTCTCTCAGGCTCATCCATCTGCTTTTTGTTGTCGGAATTGGAATTTATCTTATGAAAAAGGATCTTAAGGCGTTCGTGTAGGACATTAAAGATGAAATCCAGAGGATAACCATTATCCAGTAGAATCTCAACAACACGCTTTAAGTTCTTACAGTGGAATGTCGGGTATGATAGTAAAATTACTCTGTCGACTAAGCCTATGGTGGTGCTTCTTTTTTGACAAACAGGGTGATTAGAAAGGAAATGTAAATATCTTCCCGAAAACGTTGGTTTATGGTACCAGTCGAAAATCAGTTGATTATCGACTAAAATAATGGTAACATCTAAGAAGTTGAGTCTGTTTTCTATTCCGATTTCCATTGTGAATTGTACACGAGGGTGGAAAGTATTAAAAATTTTAAGAGTATGATCGAGTAAAGTGGAGGATGCTGCTAGCGCAATGTCATCCACGTACCTAACATAAAATGGGGGGAGGGTAAATGTCAAGGATTCAAGAGCTCTGTTTTCCAGGTCTTGTAAAACTATATCTGCTATAATGGGTGAGAGAGGGGATCCCATGGGCGCGCCGAATGTTTGTTGGTAGATCACTCCGTTAAAAGTGAAATACGCAGAATTTAATATAAATCTGACAGCCGTGATAAATTCAAATTTAGATATTGTACAATTCTTAGAAATATAATTCCATCTAGAAGAGACACTTTCGATAGCCATTTCAATGGGAACATTGGTGAACAAGGACGTGACGTCTAAGGAAATCAAAGAGAGATCTTTGTTAATGCGTACGTCAGAATGTTTTTTAACCAGTTCGAAACTATTATTGATGTGGCTATGTGTAACGGGAAAACTCATTACTGGGGCTGTCTACCGAACACAATTGATGAGATTGAGTCGAGCACTCAAGGAAAAGCGCGCCGACTACTCCAGACACGACAAAGTTATTCTCCTGCATGAAAATGCCCGTCCACATGTTGCGGCGCCGGTCAAAACCTATTTGGAAACACTCAATTGGGAAGTTTCACCCCCCCCGCCGTATTCACCAGACATTGCTCCTTCTGATTTCCACATGTTTAGATCGATGGCGCATGAGATATTACCTAACCTAACCTAACCTAAACCTATTTCTGATTTAAAACTAAAATTTGGTTTGGGTTAGGTTAGTCCGCCCCTTCCTCTCCAACGCATTTACTTTGAAATGACTATACAAACAACAATTTAATTACTTTTTTAACAGCGAATAGAAGCTTTCTTCCGTGCAATAGAAACAATGTTTCCCATTTCACCTTATGTATCATTAAATATATCTTCGGATGAATAGCAATAAATAAAAAATTGTTCTTTACCTTTTTCTAAGGTCAACCACTAATCAAAATCTTATGCATTATAATCCTTTAAAGCCAACTTTAATAATCTTTCTTTGTTAATAACTTTTGAACGGATCGTGACCGCCACTTTTTTCAAGGTCAAGGTCACTCAGGACGATGACCTTGACAACATATGTTAAGGTCAAGGTCATCCGTGAGGTTGCCCACTTTATGCATATTTACCTTATTTTGTATTTATATTCATTTTTACATCATTTTTATATTGTTTGTATTTATTGTCTCATTTTTAATTATGTACACTCGTTTGTTTCATATGTATATTATTATTTTTCGACCGTACTTGTTAACCTTTAAAAAGATTGTTTGCGTCACATGTTTTTATCCGTTTGATAACAGTAATTTTTCCACGACACCTCTGTGGTTTCAAGTTAATTGTGTCAGTGGCCGTTGAGAGCCTGTGTGTCGAGTGCAATTACATTATCTGATATTCAGTCCGGGCAATAAGCTCCGAATGTTCTCTTACGTGTAAGTTATCTTGCAACATTGTTTATTTGCGCGTTCTCTCACATCATCGCGTCAAAAACCGCTCCGATTATTTACAGGCATTAGTGGAAATGCATCATACCATCATGCTTGTAAAGTGTTGGGATTTTTTAACTATCGATCCTGTAATCGAGGAGTTGGTCATCCTAGCGATAGCAGCGATGCGTTTGAAGATACATCGTGATGTGAGGGACCTCCGTTGTACGATTTGTGACATTGCGGTTCTTTGAATAATAGTTTGCGATACGTTTATCGTTCGATTAATTTTTATTATGTTGTTTTATATTTATTTAACTCGTACGCTGAAGATGGCTAAAAGATTAGCCGGAACGTGCGCTCTACGTTTTTATATGTTACATTAAGTTGTTTTTACAATAAACTTCTATGCGCTCCTAATACTACGCTGGGCTCATATTGCCATTATATCTCAGTTTTAAAAAATATACACTAAGATATAATATATAAAAATTTATTACAGTATTATTGATTCATAATAATATATAATAAATATAAGTATTAATGTATAGTATTCATAATATTCCATTTATACAGGGTGTATTCTAAAAAGTGGGAAGTATTGCAATGAGAGATTCAGGACACAAAAATAAGAGAAAAAAATCATATAAACATATGTCCGATATGACCTTGTTTCCGAGTTATAGCTTGTTTTATTTTTCAACAGAATTAAGATAATTACGGTTACA
>NW_021853378.1:3885-9664 GCF_003651465.1 Formica exsecta
GCTGAAATGTCGTGAACACGCGGGAGCATTCTCGAAATTTCATGAAATGACCGGAATAGAACGGGAGCCTTTTCACAGTTCTCGCACGGAAGCAGAAACGTTGAGAACAAAAATCATGGAAGCTTGAAGGATTTTTTTCTAATCAAATCATAATTACAATCTTAATATGCTTCTTATACGAAAAATATGAAATTCTTTATTCATTTATAGAAGAAATTTCCAAGTCTACACGCATTCTCGGTTATACAAATGCCGTATTGCTCCCTTGAAACAATAACAAAGTGCTTGTTTTTAACGAAGAAAGTTTCGGCGCGGTTACCGGGTATTCATTCATACCGTTCCTCCCAGCTGGATGAACATGTCAGTTATATGTAAGCACCCTTAAGTACCGGTCTGCCTCGCATAAATTAAGTAAACCGCGTGTTTAAATGCAAAGCAAGGCCCGCGAATAAAATGGACGGATCGTGAGAAAAGAAGAGACAAAAGAAGGAGTAAGCAGCAAAGAGCTAGAAAAGCGTCTCGATGCTTCATTCAGCACGTTTGTTCTAAATATGCATGAAGCGCGATAAAAAAAAAAGCCTTATATATATATTTTATACGTGCTCCTGCATTTCCTCCCTCCTCTCTTCCATTCTAAAAATTGAGTCACGTAATGCGGAGACGGAAGCAGCGACAAGATGCTTTTTTCCGGCCAAACCAATATAAAAAATAATGATAAGGTAGATCCGTACCAGAGACGAACATTTCTTTTTATTGTTATCAATATTTACCAAGTTGCATACCGCCGTTTTTATACAGAATTTATCTCATATCAAAGTATCAGCAGGTTTTATTAAACAATATAATAATGCAACTAACAATTTCGAGAATTCCCTTAAAATAATATTGAAAAATAAAAATTGTAAATTTATAATATGAATGAATGAATTAGATTTATTGATTCCCCTTGGGGTTACAATCTCTTTACAATAACTCTCCTTCTTTCCACTTTCTTTATACACAAATCGCTCTTCTTACTCTACTTACAACTATCCTACGCTTATTCCATCTCTATTAACGCTCTCGCAATACCCATATGCACGCTTCCTACTCTCTACGCAACATCTCTCTCCTCTCTCTCTCCGCAACCCTATCTCCCCAACGACTTCGTTTTTCGTTTTTACAATTATTTCACATCATACTCCATACACTCTCATTCATATACATCTCCGTTCTTTCGCCCATATTCACTCTCCCAACCTCCGTTCCCCCTCTCCCTCTCACCCACAACCGTTCTTTTTCTCCTTTTACCTTCCTCACTTTCCCCTCCTTTACCTTCCTCACTTTCCCCTCCTTTCCTCCTCTTTTTCCTTTATTCCCTTCTTCTCTTTTTCCGTTCTCCTTCCTCTTTTTCGAGAGGCATATATGGGAAAGATGGGACCCGAGCGGAATCGAACCAGCGACCTGACGCTTGTCAGTCCTCGACTCAACGCTCGGCGCCACACATCGCCCCCAAACTTTTCCGCATATAAAAATCTGATTCTGACTGCATTACCATCGGAAAATCCGTATATGAGATGTATGTCTGCCATTTAATTGTTTGACAAAACCATAATTTTTTTAAACGTAGACTATTGGGAAAGAGAACATCCACCGCGGAAAAAGGGGCGCTAACGTAGCATAACAAATATGGCCGCCGCGTCGACAGTATTAGCATTAGCTTTATATAGGTAATTATGTAAAAAAATTAAAAATTATTGTTGATTTTACATGAAAAATAAATGTTAATACTTTGTTTGGACACTTTGTGTGAGTATACCCATGCACCTCTCATCAAGAAACATGATCGAAGGTCAGAATGTTATTAATTCTGGTATGATAATAATGTGCAGCGCGACAGTAAAAACGAAATATAAAATAGATTTATATTCATTGTGTCTGCAAACAAGTGCCTTAACGTCGGAACCGCATGTAATAACAGGAAGTTTAATAATATCTTCAATAAACAATAACAGTAACGAAGAAAGTAAAATTAATATAGAAAAAATGAATTGTTCATGCAAGGCTGGAACAAGTCATAGTTGCAAACATATAGTAGCTGTATTACTATATTGTCTTTCACATCATCGCGTCAAAAACCGCTCCGATTATTTACAGGCATTAGTGGAAATGCATCATACCATCATGCTTGTAAAGTGTTGGGATTTTTTAACTATCGATCCTGTAATCGAGGAGTTGGTCATCCTAGCGATAGCAGCGATGCGTTTGAAGATACATCGTGATGTGAGGGACCTCCGTCCTCTTGGATGTTATTCAGAACAGTGACCTTGACAATATATGTCAAGGTCAAAATTATTGACGGTAGGTACGTTAATCTAAATATTTACCCCTTCTTTTATTACTCTTTTATAATATATATTTTCTTATATTTATTTTGTACTATACATCAATACTTACATTAAGGGGAATAGCAGGCTGAAAAGTGTCGGAAGGAAGTGAGAAAGAAAATTGTAGTTGCCTCTCTCTTGTGAATAACTACATATACAAGCATCGTGTCTGTAGTATACATACTTTTGCGTACACACACATTGTGACTAATGTAACCTTATTTTTCATTGGGCGAAACCGGTAAGCCTTGCATGCGCACTTTTGAGCAGTTACTCACAAGAGAAAGGCAACTATGATTTTCTTTCTCACTTCCTTCCGACATGTTTTTCTATCGGGAAACAAAGGCATTTGCCTTCCATTTATATATGTTCTAAGGGTCTATCCATAGACATAGTATATCTAGACCGAGCGTTTGCCTTTGGGAGCACCTCGGTTCCCACTCCTCAACACTCGATCTAGATATACTATGTCTATGGTTTGGACGTAGGATTCACTACGGGACCAACATAGGGCGCGTTTAACGACCGCAACGCTCGCGAGCATTATCTGTCTTTGTTTAACTTTCGGTGAACAACAAAGATGAAATGATACCGTAATGGCCTTCGCACACTGGACACGATGAGCGATGAGCGATGGGCGATATCCAATAAGAGCTCTGCTTTTCCGAACGTCACATCCGTCGCGAGGCTCGGCGCGATGTCGCTCAAGAGATTGGTCAAGTTTCTACTTTCGTCGCTCGCGATGCGCAAAAGTTGGCGACAATCATAGACTACACAGAGAAAAATGTATGACTGACATTTATATGCATACTTATAAACAACAAATATAATAACTGAAAACTGTAAAATAAAGATAATTCAAGATGCAATTTAAGTTTCTTTATTGCCCAGGTAGCAAAAGTAGTCTTTTTGACGTCGTTTTGACCTAATTTGACGTCAAAATAACGTCAAAATGACTACTTTTGCTACCTGGGTGCCCAGTAGAGTAGAAAAAGAGATGAGTTTTATAAAGTTTTTTAAAAGTTGGTTTTATTAACTTTTTTAAAATATTGTTTTAATATGAAAAATATTATTCATTAATATAAAAAATATATTGTTTAATATGAAAAATAAAATAATTTAATATTGGTTTACGAACGTATTGATTTACAAATGTATATTTGTATTTACATTTAAATAAATGATAGATAATTCTATTATTAAAAAACGTCTTCGTCTGTTAAAATATCTGCCAATAGCTGATTCCATAGCGTGCTAAATTCATACAATTACAAATGTGACATTTATAAATTATGTTATTGTTTTAAATTAATTATTTTATTTTGTAAATTTAAAGTACTTACCGGTACACCATTATATTTGGTGTATTCTTTATTCTCTATCAATGTAACACTTCAGTTCTCTTTTTATTAATAAATACTCTCTTTACTAATAAACACAATGCCAATTTAATTCAATTTCTCGATCGTTGCGTCGCTCGTCGCGTTCAATCGCCTCAAATCGCGTTCAGTGTAAACGAAGGAAAATAAATTTTCACAAACTCGTCGCGCATCGCCCATCGTGTCCAGTGTGCGAGGATGATAAGCGTTGCAGTCGTGAAGTGAAACGCATCCCTTATGGCCCTCGCACACTGGACGCGATGAGCGATAAACGATGGGCGATATCCAATGAGAGCTTTATTTTTTCGGATAAGCAGAGCTCTCATTGGATATCGCCCATCCGCACTCCGTTATTATGTATACCTTAATTGTGGAAAAGGATTTGTTGATATCTATAATCAACAAAAAGATTTTGCATTCCTACTAATATTCGCATTCTGTCGGTAATCCGGCAATCTCTTAACATTGGAGGACAGAGATATACTGGTCGGATCTGTTTCTCTCTCGCACAGTTGAAGGAGAGGGGATATCGCAGTTGGCGGAGAATGAACGGAGAGGCGAGGAAATGCACATATACTCGCAAACTGTTCTGTTATATCCGCTTGTAAATATAGATTGAATATAATAAAATAATTAACTGAAATATAAAAAAAATGAAAAAAGCATTTTAAATAATCAATAATTCACTATAAAATAAAAATAAATAGATGAATCTCGACAATTATTTTAACTATGACAAAAAAAATTTTTTTGAGTTATGTTACATTAAAATTTCAATAGTTTTTAAGATCTGCGAATACACACACACACACACACACACACACACACACACACACACACACACACACACACACACACACACACACACACACACACACACACACACACACACACACACACACACACACACACACACACACACACACACACACACACACACACACACACACACACACACACACACACACACACACACACACACACACACACACACACACACACACACACACACACACACACACACACACACACACACACACACACACATCCATCCGGACATTTTATTGAGAAACATGAAAACTCAAATAATGTTGAAAAAGGTAAAAATGATAAAATATAGGTATGAAATATGTATTACTGATTGCTAAATATATAAAAAACATTTTTATAATAAATCGTGAACATCATTCATTGTTTTATTTAATTAAAATAACTGTAAAAAAAGAATAATTACAAATCTATAAACGGATTTATTTATAATAATATAAAATATTCGTGTGCACATAAAAAATATTAATTATACAATGAATCGGTGTTTATTCTGATGTGCAATAATAATAAGAAATATTGACAATATCGTTCTTCTTTGTTCAACTTCTTAACAATAATAATTAACTCCATTATTCGTAGTTATGCATATTTGAAGAATTAAATATTGAAAAAATACCTATAGATGAACTATGCTAACTAAAATTTTTACAAAATTTTTAATCGTAGTATAATTTTATATAGCTTGCATTTAGTTTTAACTTAAGAAATTTTTTGTAGTAAATAATTTACTTTTAAGTATTTTAGTAGATTTATTTATTTGTGAAAAAACATGTTAATTTAGTGTTAGAATTTTGTGAGTTTGTAGCATATAATTTTCAGTGAACCGCCTATTGAACTATACCAAAATGCATTTTTGGATATAGCTCAGACCAATGAATACATTTTGAACTATAAGATCTCAATTTCTTTAAAATTAGTGTTATTTCAATTTTTAGCTTATTTATAACTTATTTTAACTAGAATATTAAATCAAATACCTTCAGTTTAAAATGATATTATTTTTAAAGAGAATGAAAATGACTTTTAAGATCATACTTGATTCAGTGGTCTAAGCTACACTCAAAAAAGCTATACTTAAAAGTCAAAAAAGCAATGCAAAACGTGTATTGAAATTTGATTTTGTATAGTAAAAATTCGCGTCTAAGATTATGTTATTTTAATTCTTAATTTAAATAAGTTTCTAAAATTAAGTAAATATAAATT
>NW_021853378.1:13083-20191 GCF_003651465.1 Formica exsecta
CACACACACACACACACACACACACACACACACACACACATCCATCCGGACATTTTATTGAGAAACATGAAAACTCAAATAATGTTGAAAAAGGTAAAAATGATAAAATATAGGTATGAAATATGTATTACTGATTGCTAAATATATAAAAAACATTTTTATAATAAATCGTGAACATCATTCATTGTTTTATTTAATTAAAATAACTGTAAAAAAAGAATAATTACAAATCTATAAACGGATTTATTTATAATAATATAAAATATTCGTGTGCACATAAAAAATATTAATTATACAATGAATCGGTGTTTATTCTGATGTGCAATAATAATAAGAAATATTGACAATAT
Organism: Formica exsecta; assembly: GCF_003651465.1. NCBI lineage: Eukaryota > Metazoa > Arthropoda > Insecta > Hymenoptera > Formicidae > Formica > Formica exsecta. The sequence goes on from NW_021853378.1 coordinate 13,434, forward strand.
CGTTCTTCTTTGTTCAACTTCTTAACAATAATAATTAACTCCATTATTCGTAGTTATGCATATTTGAAGAATTAAATATTGAAAAAATACCTATAGATGAACTATGCTAACTAAAATTTTTACAAAATTTTTAATCGTAGTATAATTTTATATAGCTTGCATTTAGTTTTAACTTAAGAAATTTTTTGTAGTAAATAATTTACTTTTAAGTATTTTAGTAGATTTATTTATTTGTGAAAAAACATGTTAATTTAGTGTTAGAATTTTGTGAGTTTGTAGCATATAATTTTCAGTGAACCGCCTATTGAACTATACCAAAATGCATTTTTGGATATAGCTCAGACCAATGAATACATTTTGAACTATAAGATCTCAATTTCTTTAAAATTAGTGTTATTTCAATTTTTAGCTTATTTATAACTTATTTTAACTAGAATATTAAATCAAATACCTTCAGTTTAAAATGATATTATTTTTAAAGAGAATGAAAATGACTTTTAAGATCATACTTGATTCAGTGGTCTAAGCTACACTCAAAAAAGCTATACTTAAAAGTCAAAAAAGCAATGCAAAACGTGTATTGAAATTTGATTTTGTATAGTAAAAATTCGCGTCTAAGATTATGTTATTTTAATTCTTAATTTAAATAAGTTTCTAAAATTAAGTAAATAAGATATATAGATATTCACTAGATATCTATTGGATGTTGTGTTCTGTATGGGTTCGAGCTTACCTGTATAGCATTTAAGGCTTCTTTAGATAATCCAATATCCTTGAGGTGAGTTAATAATTCTTGAAAGCTTCCCATTCTTTTTGTTAATCGATTAATTTGTCGATTCATTGTATTTAATTTTTTCTTTGATTCCTGATAATAATTTTTCACTATATTATAACTTGCATCAGAAATAAAATCTTCACGGTGAAGATCTCCAATGAAACGTGGATTGCAAAATCTTTTTGAGCCTGTTAATGGCTCAACACTTTTTCTACAAATAAAAATATGATTGATTGATTAAGTATAAAAATATTAAATATTTACGGATTTTTACACATTGTATAATGTTTTATAACAACTTATAATCCAACAAAAAACATTTTCTTTTTTAAACTAACCTTTTCAATGAGCAAAATTTTTTTCTGTCGTTCTCCAATAATTCCTTTTCTGATTCAATAGGTGTTATTGCTTCTTGAACATATTTGTCACTAAATATCAAATATAAATATTTTGTTTTGTTAATAAAGATTGAATTAAAAATAATTCATGTACTTAGTAAATATTTTAGTGTACCTGTCCAAATCAAGTGAACTCTCGAGCGACATTATTTGTTCACTATTTGCAATATTTTCTTTAAATATTGTAGATATATCATTTGTTATTTTATTTTCTTCGTTTTGATTAGCTTTACATGTATTAACATTGGTTCGTATGGTTCGTATATTTTATATATGCAGGATTAATATATAAAAAGATATATATCATAGACATAGTATATCTAGACCGAGTGTTGAGGAGTGGGAGCCGAGGTGCACGTAGAAAAGGACATACTCTGTTTCGTGCCCCTTGCGTTCTCTCTCGCTCGCACGTAGCATAGCGTATTCTTTCGCTATGCTACATGCAAGTGAGAGAGAACGCAAGGGCACGGAACAGAGTATATGTTCTTTTCTACGTGCACCTTAGCCCCCACTCCTCAACACTCGGTCTAGATATACTATGTCTATGATGCGCATTACACACGCCCCGCCGCCATTTTGTTGTAAGGTGTCATGGCCGAATCCGGAAATCTGGCCGGCCACAGCTCTTTTGACGAAGTTAGCGATCTAGTAGTAGTATAGATAACTGTGATATTAACACTGTAATTGGTCTTATTTTTGACGTCGAAAAAACGTTAGAAAATGAGATGTTTATTAAACGTCTAAAAGAGGCCATCATGACGTCTATCTAGATGCGAAAGTCGATCTATCTTAGATGTGTCGAATAGACGTCGACTATACATCTATTCGACTTCACGTTTCTCTCTGGGTAACGACTGTGATATAGATATATCATTTGTTATTTTATTTTCTTCGTTTTGATTAGCTTTACATGTATTAACATTGGTTCGTAATATTTCATTATTTTATTTTTCGATACTAGCACTCTCTCTGCAAGAGTAAGAAGTATTATGATAATACACAACTTCATAGATTAATAAAAATTATTCTTCTTTAAGTGTACAAGTGCAAAAATGTCGATATTTACACCGACGAATCAAATAAGACTGACGAACGTTGCTGTCGTTCGCATGAAGAAAGGTGGCAAGCGATTTGAAATTATTGGTTACAAGAATAAAGTAATATCCTGGAGAAATAAATTGTAAGTCTTTGTGTATCAATAAATAGATTGCGGCTGATAAAGATATTTCTATCTATCTATACATATGTAACGTCATTTATATAATTTCTCTTCTCACATGTACACATAAGAATACACATTGTCATAAGATTTATATTATCACGTGTTACTTATAATCTTAACAATTTTATCTGCGAGACTATCTTATTTCATTATCTTCTCTGTTTTTTATCTGTTATATTAGTTTACATTCTGATATCTTTCCATTAATGTCTATTAAGTCAATATCTATTCAAATAAGTCATAGCACATCACTTATCTCTAACCAGCTGCTTTTACCAGCTCTAACCAGAGTATCTTTTATTATCTAAGATCTTTTTTATCATGCAGAAATAAATGTGATATGCATTGTTTATTATTTCTTTCTGAAATATATTTTAGAGAAAAAGATATTGATGAAGTACTGCAAACGCATACAATATTCACTAATGTATCAAAGGGTCAGGTGGCAAAGAAGGAAGATCTCATAAAAGCTTTTGGCATTGACAATCAGACTGAAATATGCCAACAGATTCTTGCCAAAGGTGAGCTCCAAGTTTCTGATAAAGAAAGGCATTCAGCTTTAGATTCCATGTTCAAAGATATTGCCACAACAGTTGCTAGCAAATGTATAAATCCAGAAACTAAACACCCATATCCAGTTTCCATGATCGAGAATGCCATGAGAGAGGAAATACATTTTTCCGTTAAACCTAATCGGAATGCCAAACAACAGGCACTAGATGTCATCTCGCAATTGAAAGAAGTGATGCCTCTGGAACGTGCCCAAATGCGGCTTAGGATTGTTATCCCAGAAAAAGAAGCAAGAAAATTGAAAGACAAAGTCACTAAATTAATAACTAAATTGGAAAATGAGACATGGGACAATAGATCATTAACAATAATTTGCTTAATTGATCCAGGTCAATATAGAGGAATAGATGAATTGATACGATCAGAAACAAAGGGTACTGCTTTATTAGAATTAGTTAATTTAAATGAAGTAATCGAAGGAGAAGAACTCTTAACATAAATAGTAAATAATTTACTTTTTTTAAATCAACTGTTGTTTATAAAGATTCTAATTTATTAAGTGTAATTCAATATATGTTGATACAATTCTTTGTTAATAATAATATAGTTATAATTAATAAAGTAATTTGCTTTTGTATATTTACAAATCTTATTTATAAGTAAATTCTATCTACATATATAGGGTGTCCCAAAGCACCCTTGACAACGCTCGTGAGCAAGTAGAGCACAGTAAACTGAACAGAAAAGTCCTGTAACATTTTTTTCTATAACGGTTAATAAAGGAGTTATTATTGAGTAAAGTCTGACCAATCAGCGTCGACCTTTAGCCGCGCGCCTCGTAGTGTGCGTGAGCGTTCCGTCGCTACGGCGACGCATACTAACAGACGGGCGGCTCACTGACGTGCGTCCAGCTAAAAGTCAGCACTGATTGATCAGACTTTACTCAATAATAACTCCTTTATTAAGCGTTATAGATATCTTCGGTAGCTGTGTGGTGGACATGGATATGTGGATTTCACTTGGATATCTAGTGGATATCTTCGGTAGCTGTGTGGTGGACATGGATATGTGGATTTCACGTGGATATCTAGTGGATATCTTCGGTAGCTGTGTGGTGGACATGGATATGTGGATTTCACGTGGATATCTAGTGGATATCTTCGGTAGCTGTGTGGTGGACATGGATATGTGGATTTCACGTGGATATCTAGTGGATATCTTCGGTAGCTGTGTGGTGGACATGGATATGTGGATTTCACGTGGATATCTAGTGGATATCTTCGGTAGCTGTGTGGTGGACATGGATATGTGGATTTCACGTGGATATCTAGTGGATATCTTCGGTAGCTGTGTGGTGGACATGGATATGTGGATTTCACGTGGATATCTAGTGGATATCTTCGGTAGCTGTGTGGTGGACATGGATATGTGGATTTCACGTGGATATCTAGTGGATATCTTCGGTAGCTGTGTGGTGGACATGGATATGTGGATTTCACGTGGATATCTAGTGGATATCTTCGGTAGCTGTGTGGTGGACATGGATATGTGGATTTCACGTGGATATCTAGTGGATATCTTCGGTAGCTGTGTGGTGGACATGGATATGTGGATTTCACGTGGATATCTAGTGGATATCTTCGGTAGCTGTGTGGTGGACATGGATATGTGGATTTCACGTGGATATCTAGTGGATATCTTCGGTAGCTGTGTGGTGGACATGGATATGTGGATTTCACGTGGATATCTAGTGGATATCTTCGGTAGCTGTGTGGTGGACATGGATATGTGGATTTCACGTGGATATCTAGTGGATATCTTCGGTAGCTGTGTGGTGGACATGGATATGTGGATTTCACGTGGATATCTAGTGGATATCTTCGGTAGCTGTTTGGTGGACATGGATATGTGGATTTCACGTGGATATCTAGTGGATATCTTCGGTAGCTGTTTGGTGGACATGGATATGTGGATTTCACGTGGATATCTAGTGGATATCTTCGGTAGTCATTCGAGAGATATAGATATTTTGTTCATCTATTAGATATCTATTAGCTATCCATGGTAGATATGGACATCAGATAGATATATAGATATTCACTAGATATCTATTGGATGTTGTGTTCTGTATGGGTTCGAGCTTACCTGTATAGCATTTAAGGCTTCTTTAGATAATCCAATATCCTTGAGGTGAGTTAATAATTCTTGAAAGCTTCCCATTCTTTTTGTTAATCGATTAATTTGTCGATTCATTGTATTTAATTTTTTCTTTGATTCCTGATAATAATTTTTCACTATATTATAACTTGCATCAGAAATAAAATCTTCACGGTGAAGATCTCCAATGAAACGTGGATTGCAAAATCTTTTTGAGCCTGTTAATGGCTCAACACTTTTTCTACAAATAAAAATATGATTGATTGATTAAGTATAAAAATATTAAATATTTACGGATTTTTACACATTGTATAATGTTTTATAACAACTTATAATCCAACAAAAAACATTTTCTTTTTTAAACTAACCTTTTCAATGAGCAAAATTTTTTTCTGTCGTTCTCCAATAATTCCTTTTCTGATTCAATAGGTGTTATTGCTTCTTGAACATATTTGTCACTAAATATCAAATATAAATATTTTGTTTTGTTAATAAAGATTGAATTAAAAATGATTCATGTACTTAGTAAATATTTTAGTGTACCTGTCTAAATCAAGTGAACTCTCGAGCGACATTATTTGTTCACTATTTGCAATATTTTCTTTAAATATTGCAGATATATCATTTGTTATTTTATTTTCGTTTTGATTAGCTTTACATGTATTAACATTGGTTCGTAATATTTCATTATTTTATTTTTCGATACTAGCACTCTCTCTGCAAGAGTAAGAAGTATTATGATAATACACAACTTCATAGATTAATAAAAATTATTCTTCTTTAAGTGTACAAATGCATAAAATATTTACCTATCACAATGTTGACTAAGTAATAATGATGGAATAGTACCAGGTAATAAGAACCTCCGTACAGTGTCACCAATTACTTTATAATGAAAATCACTTTCTTTAAAATGCTTACTACAAACAAAACTCCTCTTAGTTATTTCTCGACCTATAGCACTACACCATTTCTGTCTTCCTGTTTCGTTTTTTGGGATGCTGAAAAACATACGAAAATTTAATTTACAAAATTGAATAACTGTTACATATGCGTATGTATTATATATTGTTATAAGTACAAATGTATAATTGTAAAATTGTAAACGAATAATAAAAAGATACAATGTGTAAATGTGATATCAATATAGCTTCTTTGTTAAACTTTTTTAAACAATACTTTCAACATTTCAACATAAAATATATTGTTTGAATACAAATAATTTTTCTAATTTACTGTAAATATTCTATTTTATTAAATGACTCTATTATTATCTTAATTAAGTATTAAAATGAGTTTATCATTAATTTTATATTTCGTAACCTCAATTCAGATTACTATACGCATGCTAATATTTATATTATTTACGTACCTATGAAAAGATATATTTGCGACTACTCCTTGAGTTAATTTGCAAATGCAGCAACTCGACACCATAATGAATTTGCTATATACTCATCAATATACTCGTAAAATAAATGTACGATCTTAGAACATATATAAATGGAAGGGGAATGCCTTTGTTTCCCGATAGAAAAACATGTCGGAAGGAAGTAAGAAAGAAAATCATAGTTGCCTCTCTCTTGTGAGTAACTACACAACAAGCATCGTGTCTGTAGTATATATACTTTTGTGTACACACACATGGCCGCGCATGCACACTTTTGAGCAAAGTAACTCACAAGAGAGGCAACTA
>NW_021853378.1:22578-25538 GCF_003651465.1 Formica exsecta
ACGTTTAGTTGTGGTAGTAATTAGTAAGTAGTGTGTCATCCAACACACTTACTGATCACTAATACAACTAAACATAACACTATATATGTACGAATATTCAAGATGGCGACGAATTGGTCCAAGTCATTCCATTTGGCAAACCTGGCCACATACGGAACATTTTTCGTGACCATTTCCAATCTAGGTAGATAACTCTCCTTACTCTTCCTTCATGCTTAGAACATATATAAATGGAAGGGGAATGCCTTTGTTTCCCGATAGAAAAACATGTCGGAAGGAAGTAAGAAAGAAAATCATAGTTGCCTCTCTCTTGTGAGTAACTCTGCTCAAAAGTGCGCATGCACGGCCATGTGTGTGTACACAAAAGTATGTATACTACAGACACGATGCTTGTATGTGTAGTTACTCCCAAGAGAGAGGCAACTACATTTTCTTTCTCACTTCCTTCCGACACTTTTCAGCCTGCTATTCCCCTTCCATTTATATATGTTCTAAGTGTGCGATGTACACATACTCATACATATACCATACACGCAATGGCTTCGGTATATATACTGCGTTCACGGAGAGAACGACCTCGTTCCGCGCCGCTTTGGGCGGAGTGGGGATTAGGTGAGAGCATAGACATAGTATATCTAGACCGAGCGTTTGCCTTTATTTAAGGAGTGGGGGTAAAGATGCACGTAGAAAAGGACATACTCTGTTTCGTGCCCCTTGCGTTCTCTCTCGCTCGCACGTAGCATAGCGTATTCTTTCGCTATGCTACATGCAAGTGAGAGAGAACGCAAGGGCACGGAACAGAGTATATGTTCTTTTCTACGTGCACCTTAGCCCCCACTCCTCAACACTCGGTCTAGATATACTATGTCTATGATGCGCACTACACACGCACCGCCGCCATTTTGTTGTAAGGTGTCATGGCCGAATCCGGAAATCTGGCCGGCCACAGCTCTTTTGACGAAGTTAGCGATCTAGTAGTAGTATAGATAACTGTGATATTAACACTGTAATTGGTCTTATTTTTGACGTCGAAAAAACGTTAGAAAATGAGATGTTTATTAAACGTCTAAAAGAGGCCATCATGACGTCTATCTAGATGCGAAAGTCGATCTATCTTAGATGTGTCGAATAGACGTCGACTATACATCTATTCGACTTCACGTTTCTCTCTGGGTAACGACTGTGATAAAAAATTTGAGTTTTCTATTTGTATACAATAAAGAATTAAGTAATTTACTAAATATTCCTGTGTTCGTTATTGAGAAGCCCACACGTGCTCCTTGCGTTCTATCTCACTCGCATGTAGCATAGTGAAAGAGTACGCTATGCTACATGCGAGCGAGAGAGAACGCAAGGAGCACGAAACAGAGTATGTCCTTTTCTACGTGCATCTTTACCCCCACTCCTTAAATAAAGGCAAAATTATGATAATACACAACTTCATAGATTAATAAAAATTATTCTTCTTTAAGTGTACAAATGCATAAAATATTTACCTATCACAATGTTGACTAAGTAATAATGATGGAATAGTACCAGGTAATAAGAACCTCCGTACAGTGTCACCAATTACTTTATAATGAAAATCACTTTCTTTAAAATGCTTACTACAAACAAAACTCCTCTTAGTTATTTCTCGACCTATAGCACTACACCATTTCTGTCTTCCTGTTTCGTTTTTTGGGATGCTGAAAAACATACGAAAATTTAATTTACAAAATTGAATAACTGTTACATATGTGTATGTATTATATATTGTTATAAGTACAAATGTATAATTGTAAACGTTCGTTTAAATAATAAAAAGATACAATGTGTAAATGTGATATCAATATAGCTTCTTTGTTAAACTTTTTTAAACAATACTTTCAACATAGTGCAATAAAATATATTGTTTGAATACAAATAATTTTTCTAATTTACTGTAAATATTCTATTTTATTAAATGACTCTATTATTATCTTAATTAAGTATTAAAATGAGTTTATCATTAATTTTATATTTCGTAACCTCAATTCAGATTACTATACGCATGCTAATATTTATATTATTTACGTACCTATGAAAAGATATATTTGCGACTACTCCTTGAGTTAATTTGCAAATGCAGCAACTCGACACCATAATGAATTTGCTATATACTCATCAATATACTCGTAAAATAAATGTACGATCTTAGAACATATATAAATGGAAGGGGAATGCCTTTGTTTCCCGATAGAAAAACATGTCGGAAGGAAGTAAGAAAGAAAATCATAGTTGCCTCTCTCTTGTGAACAATTTTATCTGCGAGACTATCTTATTTCATTATCTTCTCTGTTTTTTATCTGTTATATTAGTTTACATTCTGATATCTTTCCATTAATGTCTATTAAGTCAATATCTATTCAAATAAGTCATAGCACATCACTTATCTCTAACCAGCTGCTTTTACCAGCTCTAACCAGAGTATCTTTTATTATCTAAGATCTTTTTTATCATGCAGAAATAAATGTGATATGCATTGTTTATTATTTCTTTCTGAAATATATTTTAGAGAAAAAGATATTGATGAAGTACTGCAAACATATACCATACACGCAATGGCTTCGGTATATATACTGCGTTCACGGAGAGAACGACCTCGTTCCGCGCCGCTTTGGGCGGAGTGGGGATTAGGTGAGAGCATAGACATAGTATATAGATCTGACCGAACCGGACGAAAAGCAAGGTCGTTCTCTCCGTGAACGCAGTATAGAAAAAGACATACTCTGTTTCGTGCCCCTTGCGTTCTCTTTCGCTCGCACGTAGCATGACGAAAGAGAGCGCTATGCTCTGTGCGAGCGAGAGAGAACGCAAGGGGCACGAAACAGAGTATGTCCTTTTCTACGTGCATCTTTACCCCCACTCCTCAACACTCGGTCTAGATCATAGACATAGTATATCTAGACCAAGCGTTTGCCTTTATTTAAGGAGTAGGG
>NW_021853378.1:28051-32324 GCF_003651465.1 Formica exsecta
TGTTGTTCTCGGGGACGCTTTCTCGCGCATGCGCAGCGCATTGGTAGAGAAATCCAGCGACGGCGTATGTAGTACATATTTGTGTACGTACATTACTTACAATAATATGTTTAATGCCAGAAATTTTTTAAGCTAATTATAATCGTCTTTTATTAATTTTTTATTATTTATTTGTGATTCATTAATTTGTAAAACATTTTAGATTATTCTTAACATTATCTGAGCAGAGGGCTTAACAGTACCCTTTTTCTTATAAATTTGACACGTATCTTAAGGCCATGTTTAACGCGCATGCGCGAGAAAGCGTCCCCGAGAACAACATTGGGGCCGATGCCCACGTAGAAAAGGACATACTCTGTTTCGTGCCCCTTGCGTTCTCTCTCGCTCGCACGTAGCATGATGAAAGAGAGCGCTATGCTCTGTGCGAGCGAGAGAGAACGCAAGGGGCACGAAACAGAGTATGTCCTTTTCTACGTGCATCTTTACCCCCACTCCTTAAATAAAGGCAAACGCTCGGTCTAGATATACTATGTCTATGGATAAAAGAGACGTGCGACCATAGACATAGTATATCTAGACCGAGTGTTGAGGAGTGGGGGCTAAGGTGCACGTAGAAAAGGACATATACTCTGTTCCGTGCCCTTGCGTTCTCTCTCACTCGCATGTAGCATAGCGAAAAAGTACGCTATGCTACGTGCGAGCGAGAGAGAACGCAAGGGGCACGAAACAGAGTATGTCCTTTTCTACGTGCATCTTTACCCCCACTCCTTAAATAAAGGCAAACGCTCGGTCTAGATATACTATGTCTATGCGCACTACACACGCACCGCCGCCATTTTGTTGTAAGGTGTCATGGCCGAATCCGGAAATCTGGCCGGCCACAGCTCTTTTGACGAAGTTAGCGATCTAGTAGTAGTATAGATAACTGTGATATTAACACTGTAATTGGTCTTATTTTTGACGTCGAAAAAACGTTAGAAAATGAGATGTTTATTAAACGTCTAAAAGAGGCCATCATGACGTCTATCTAGATGCGAAAGTCGATCTATCTTAGATGTGTCGAATAGACGTCGACTATACATCTATTCGACTTCACGTTTCTCTCTGGGTAACGACTGTGATAAAAAATTTGAGTTTTCTATTTGTATACAATAAAGAATTAAGTAATTTACTAAATATTCCTGTGTTCGTTATTGAGAAGCCCACACGTGCTCCTTGCGTTCTATCTCACTCGCATGTAGCATAGTGAAAGAGTACGCTATGCTACATGCGAGCGAGAGAGAACGCAAGGAGCACGAAACAGAGTATGTCCTTTTCTACGTGCATCTTTACCCCCACTCCTTAAATAAAGGCAAATGCTCGGTCTAGATATACTATGTCTATGGTCGGAGCCAACCCACATACGAAGATTCATCATGTGTCTCTCAATCACTCATCGCGTAATTTGATGCAACGGTGTTTGCAACATCTCAAAGTTTAAATAGAAATAAACAAGAATATTATCAATTAGACAGTTCGAAATAGCCGATACGTTGGCTATGCCAGGTTGATTTTTCAGAATTTACTGCAAAAATGTCGATAATATTTACACCGACGAATCAAATAAGACTGACGAACGTTGCTGTCGTTCGCATGAAGAAAGGTGGCAAGCGATTTGAAATTGCCTGTTACAAGAATAAAGTAATATCCTGGAGAAATAAATTGTAAGTCTTTGTGTATCAATAAATAGATTGCGGCTGATAAAGATATTTCTATCTATCTATACATATGTAACGTCATTTATATAATTTCTCTTCTCACATGTACACATAAGAATACACATTGTCATAAGATTTATATTATCACGTGTTACTTATAATCTTAACAATTTTATCTGCGAGACTATCTTATTTCATTATCTTCTCTGTTTTTTATCTGTTATATTAGTTTACATTCTGATATCTTTCCATTAATGTCTATTAAGTCAATATCTATTCAAATAAGTCATAGCACATCACTTATCTCTAACCAGCTGCTTTTACCAGCTCTAACCAGAGTATCTTTTATTATCTAAGATCTTTTTTATCATGCAGAAATAAATGTGATATGCATTGTTTATTATTTAATTCTGAAATATATTTTAGAGAAAAAGATATTGATGAAGTACTGCAAACGCATACAATATTCACTAATGTATCAAAGGGTCAGGTGGCAAAGAAGGAAGATCTCATAAAAGCTTTTGGCATTGACAATCAGACTGAAATATGCCAACAGATTCTTGCCAAAGGTGAGCTCCAAGTTTCTGATAAAGAAAGGCATTCAGCTTTAGATTCCATGTTCAAAGATATTGCCACAACAGTTGCTAGCAAATGTATAAATCCAGAAACTAAACACCCATATCCAGTTTCCATGATCGAGAATGCCATGAGAGAGGAAATACATTTTTCCGTTAAACCTAATCGGAATGCCAAACAACAGGCACTAGATGTCATCTCGCAATTGAAAGAAGTGATGCCTCTGGAACGTGCCCAAATGCGGCTTAGGATTGTTATCCCAGAAAAAGAAGCAAGAAAATTGAAAGACAAAGTCACTAAATTAATAACTAAATTGGAAAATGAGACATGGGACAATAGATCATTAACAATAATTTGCTTAATTGATCCAGGTCAATATAGAGGAATAGATGAATTGATACGATCAGAAACAAAGGGTACTGCTTTATTAGAATTAGTTAATTTAAATGAAGTAATCGAAGGAGAAGAACTCTTAACATAAATAGTAAATAATTAACTTTTTTTAAATCAACTGTTGTTTATAAAGATTCTAATTTATTAAGTGTAATTCAATATATGTTGATACAATTCTTTGTTAATAATAATATAGTTATAATTAATAAAGTAATTTGCTTTTGTATATTTACAAATCTTATTTATAAGTAAATTCTATCTACATATATAGGGTGTCCCAAAGCACCCTTGACAACGCTCGTGAGCAAGTAGTGTGGCAGCGCATCCTAGGGGAAATTACAGGACCAATTAGAAAGACCACCAATGACACTAGCGCCATCGAGTTATTTTTATAGGATTCTTCTTCTTCTTCTTCTTCCGGTCTGAAGCCAAGATATCATGTTATCTTACCCAGGGAGAAACGCGAGATCGGATATACATCTATTAGATGTCGGAGCCATCTAGTCTAAAACAACATCTAAAAATATCTGAATTAGATGCCATGTAATTTTGTCATTGAATTTTTTTAGACACTATTAAAACTTAATATTTACACAATAGCAGTACATTATTTATGAAACTCTTTGTCTAAGTAAACAATATGTATGTAACATCATAATAAAAACCGAAAAATTCTCTTGTTGGAAAAATAATCTTATAAAACATATTTGTGGTCATGTGGTCATATTCACTTCATATCGTCAAGGTCAAATTTTTGTCAATATATCATATATGAGTCTGGAGATTGACGATGTTTATGGCTATATCTGATGAGAGAAAGAGATAGCATATCATATGTCTGTTCTATTTTGCCACCCGCTGAGCGTATAGTTATGTATAATAACCTAGCATATCATATGTCTGTTCTGTTTTGCCACCCGCTGAGCGTATAATTATGTATAATAACCGATATTAATTAGTCCTTAATGAACATTATACTTTTACGGAAAAACCGCTAGTGATTGACTGCCGCGGGTTTATAGTTCATTCGCTTACCGCTATGCGGCGCACTATTCATTCTATATACTCGTATTCAAGTTTAGTCTTGATGTATGTCTGAATGTATATAAAGCCTGCAAAAGACGATTGATAACAACACAACTATTTAGTTTAATTTCTGACACGATACAGGAAAATTCAGATATTGAACTGATTTTTAGAAAATCGGACAGCTAAATACCCGATCGGATCGGAAGTGTCCGAATAAGTGAAAGTCATTAATTATTGTCTACTTAAGATAAAATTAATTAACTTCCGTATAAATAAAATCTTTTAATTTCATAAATTAAATTATTTAGATTTGTCTATATATATTACACATTAATGTGTTATTATATATTAACCACAGATGTCTATACTAAACCTATATCGCTAACTTCGGGCTTTGACATATGAAAAGCTGTGGCCAACCGGATTTCCGGTTTCGGCCATGACACCTTACAATAAAATGGCGGCGATGCGTGTGTAGTGCGTGTATGTGATACCCATAGACATAGTATATCTAGACCGAGCGTTTGCCTTTATTTAAGGAGTGGGGGTAAAGATGCACGTAGAAAAGGACATACTCT
>NW_021853378.1:35139-37133 GCF_003651465.1 Formica exsecta
TCTACCTTAGGATGTCTAATTGTCTAATGGTCATTTTATGACCAAAACTTATCATTGCTTATTGGGAAGTTAGCTGTAAACATAATTAATAGAAGAAAACTTATTGCGACAGACTATGTCGCTCGAGCTAAAATACTTTTAGATACGAATATTTACCAAAAGTCAAGTACAAGACACATTCAATTTGCAAATGCCAACTGCAATGTGGACATCTAATTGATATTCTTTTTAATGAAATACCAACCGTAACGAGAATTAAAATTTGCAACAATTGTCATAATACTCAATCCAAACATTTTCAAACTTTACATTTTAATGTTGGTATGCTCATCAAGAAAGGTTTAAGAAGCAATTGATGATACAAAACTAAATGACACAGAATGAACAATCAAATGCAATCAATGCAACAGTAATATTCAGAGGATAAATGAGTATGGTCAACATGTATTTTTAAATACAAGTTTAGTAACAGATTCGCATTATAAATCTGAAATATATTTTGAATCGACATTAGATAGCGTAACAAAATCGATTTATCCCCAGGGAGAAACGCGAGATCGGATATACGTCTATTAGATGTCGGAGCCATCTAGTCTAAAACAACATCTAAAAATATCTGAATTAGATGCCATGTAATTTTGTCATTGAATTTTTTTAGACACTATTAAAACTTAATATTCATACAATAGCAGTGCATTATTTATGAAACACTCTTTGGGCTGCAAATCACTTCTCGACATCTAATAGACATCTAATAAATCTCTAAGTAAATGTTAACGCAATATGTATGTAACATCATAATAAAAACCGAAAAATTCTCTTGTTGGAAAAATAATCTTATAAAACATATTTGTGGTCATACACTAGTATTCACTTCATATCGTCAAGGTCAAATTTTTGTCAATATATCATGTATGAGGCTGGAGATTGACGATGTTTATGGCTATATCTGATGAGAGAAAGAGATAGCATATCATATGTCTGTTCTATTTTGCCACCCGCTGAGCGTATAGTTATGTATAATAACCAATATTAATTAGTTCTTAATGAACATTATACTTTTACGGGAAAACCGCTAGTGATTGACTGCCGCGGGTTTATAGTTCATTCGCTTACCGCTATGCGGCGCACTATTCATTCTATATACTCGTATTCAAGTTTTTGTCTTGAAATGTATAAAGCTTGCTTGATAACAACTATTTATATCAGTTTAATTTCTGACACGATACAGGAAAATTCAGATATTGAACTGATTTTTAGAAAATCTAGAAAATCGATACCCGATCGGACATAAAGTGTCCGAATAAGTGAAAGTCATTAATTATTGTCTACTTAAGATAAAATTAGTTAACTTCCGTATAAATAAAATCCTTTAATTTCATAAATTAAATTATTTAGATTTATCTATATATATTACACATTAATGTGTTATTATATATTAACCACAGATGTCTATACTAAACCTATATCGCTAACTTCGGGCTTTGACATATGAAAAGCTGTGGCCAGCCGGATTTCCGGTTTCGGCCATGACACCTTACAATAAAATGGCGGCGATGCGTGTGTAGTGCGTGTATGTGATACCCGACGTGTGTTAGTGTTTGTGCGTACGTGATACCCGATATTTAAATTGTGAATTTAAATTTACCTTATTATAAATTATTATTGCTTATAATTAATTTATCTATTTATCTTTATTGAATTTTATTTTATTTATTTTCTAATTTTTCATAATTTAAATTTATTTTTTGAATTGTGAATTTGTAATTGTGAAAATTCTGGAAAGATGCCGAGCAGTTGTTGCATTCCGAAATGCAAAAATACTACAAAAAATGGTTTTCATTTATTTAGGTAAGTAAAATGCATTCATTTTTAATAAATATTTTAGTACATCTCATGCAATAGCAATAGCTGACAAAAAGCGGGAGCAGCCATTTTGTTGTAAGATGTCATGGCCGGGTATCACATACGCACTACACATGCACCGCCGCTAT
>NW_021853378.1:39034-45570 GCF_003651465.1 Formica exsecta
TATTCCAGTATTAATTTTTTTATTTTTATATGTAAACACAAAAAAATTTTGTATTATTCAAATGTACAACATTTCTAAAATATGTATGATATATAGGTTCTATATATTTATAATAAAAAAGTTATATATACAGGGTGTCCCAAAGCACCCTTGACAACGCTCGTGAGCAGGTAGAGCACAGTAAACTGAACAGAAAAGTCCTGTATCATTTTTTTCTATAACGCTTAATAAAGGAGTTATTATTGAATAACGTCTGGCCAATCAGCGTCGACCTTTAGCCGCGCGCCTGGTAGTGTGCGTGAGCGCTCCGTCGCTACGGCGACACACACTAACAGACGGGCGGCTCACTGACGTGCGTCCGGCTAAAAGTCGGCGCTGATTGACCAGCCTTTATTCAATAATAACTCCTTTATTAAGCGTTATAGAAAAAAATGGTACAGGACTTTTCTGTTCAGTTTACTGTGCTCTACCTGCTCACGAGCGTTGTCAAGGGTGTTTTGGGACACCTTGTATATGTGTCATACAGCTAGTATCTTTATCATGACACTATTATTTTGATAAAATTGCAATAAATATTTTTTTATTGAGATTGCAGCTATAATAATTACAGTATACTTTTCTTATTTATAACTATTTGTATTCTGTTTGAAACTGTCAATTTAAGATATATGTATTATGATACATATCCAATCTCTGCAAAATATATACTGTTTGATGAGTAATAAGCAATGTAGGCATTTGAAAACAAATGAAGTAATTCATTACAGTATCAGGATGCTAGTCATTCTTTATAGTTATACTTTAATTGTCATATACAGCTGTTGACTATTTATATATTTTCAGTGCAAAAAGAATTATTGTAAATCCTACAAAAATTTCTAGATCTCAGTCCTTTAATTTCTCCTCTGTCACTTCTGCTCTTGGAATATAAATATTCTCCGTACGTTGATCACATTTGGCCGCTATGCGCGATACTGTTAATAGGAAGTCTGATAATCTATTCAAATACGTTTGTGCCTCTTTATCCAAAGCACCATCTCGCACTAGTGTTGTAATACTTCTCTCTGCTCGCCTACATACTGTTCGTGCAACGTGTAAGGAGGCACATGCTTTGCCACCGCCCTAATATAAAATTATTAGATAGCAGAGTTAAAAAAATAAAAATATGAAAAACAATTTTATAATATCTAAATACGTACTGGAATGATGTAATCCTCTGGAGGAGGGAGTTGATTCGCATATTCGAGAATCCATTCTTCGAGGTCTTTGGTATGCTTGCTTTCAAAGGATCTGGTTTTCCCAGGTATCGACTTTGATATGGCGTGGCTTAAATCGAATAAAATCATTTGCACTCTCTTAAGTTTATCGACATACGGATGTTCAATCTTCCCATCGCAGGCGAATTCTCTCGCCAATCCTATGTAAGAGGACAGCTCGTCGGTCGCTCCGAGAGCGTTGAAAATCATATCGTCCTTCGGCTTCGTGTCTCCGGCATCTGTGATTGTCAGTCCGGAATCACCGTCCCGTGAAAATACCGCTACCTCGGCTACGTTTGATGTTGTGGTGCCGCTGCAACGATGTCATCGTCGAGTCAATTGACAATTACATCTAACTTTAATATAATATTTTTACTGTGTATCGCGTAATGCATTATACTTATTCGTTATTCAATTACAACGTAATATATAATTTATGCCACGCGACGTATTTTGAGGTTACAAGGGGATTTAAATGTACACCTGTGTCTCACAGATACACACTGCACTCCGTTTTTGTATATGAAAGTGGACTTTCTCCATACGTTTCGGATTAATTCCATCCTGCGTTTCGATGACGATTTAATTAATTCTATTAACGCAATATGCGTTGATCCTCGATATTTTGTCGGGCGCTAGTGACATGTGACATCACTGAACTCTATACATACTGGAATGAGCGATCCATAGATCTAGTTTCCACCAAACACCGAAGTCGTCAATTCGATTCTGGGGCTCGATTCTTGAATTCATTCGCAAGAGAAACGTATGCGCAAATTCCATTCTTATGAGAAATCTACAAGTTGATTGGCTAAAAGCCATGCAATAGCCAATCAACTTGCAATTTTTCTGTAAGAGCAGAATGTGCGCATACGTTTCTCTTGCGAATGAATTCAAGAATTGGGCCCCTGTTTCGGTGCGCATCGAATTTAACGTACTGTTTCCACTGGAAGTAGAATAGAAGCGAGGAAGATTGATATTTCAGTAGAGCCAACTTAACTTTTGCTTGTGAATGTAAATAAACATGTAACGGTTCACCTTTCCCGTACGCCGCGGATCAAGGCTCGCCGGTGCCAGGATTCGGGAGAAGGGGGAAACTCCAACTTACTTTACCTCGATATAAGCGGTTAAACAATGCGTTTATTCCAAAAGTGATTAAAAGTTATTTAACACTGAAAGCTATAGTATATGTACAATGCAACATGCGAGAACGGTGCGTACAGAAATTCGCGAAAGCTATACTATTTACAATGCAACATGCGGGAGCGGTGTGTACAGAATTTCGCGATAGCGGTTCTACGCGTTGGCTGGTGCGCGTGGAGCTTGGAAAGCTAGTGCGGCTCGTGCGGACGTGTTCTGCGATCGTGGTGTTCGCATGCAAGCAAACTATTGTTATGCTAAGATGAACAGAATTTATCTTAGATACTACGGGGTGTTGCGTGGCCTTCAATGTAATTCCAACCGCCTGATCGCCTTATCCTTAGAAGGACGGGGCATCGGCACCTCCTGCGGCTTATCCTTAGCAGGACTAGCGCGCTATTGTAGTCTGAAGGCAGGGTGTAAAGGTGAAGTCGGCGTGACACTGGCGAGAATCCTAATATGGCTAATTTACTCTACAAATACAATGCGCGGTATATTCAGTGCGGTCTTATGGTACAAACAGATCGCGGTATGTACAAGGCGATGCTAGAGTCCCTTAAGCCCGTATCAGACTACGCATTGAAAATTGAGATTGAAGATTGAAGATTGAAATTTGACCAATCAGGACAAAGAAATTTTAGTTCCTTTTGTTCTGATTAGTCAAATTCCAATCTTTAATTTTCAATCTTCAAGTTTTAATGCGTAGTCTGATACGGGTTTTAGAGCGCGGAGACCAAAGCGGTCTTACGGCATAAACAGGTCGCGGTATATACAAACGGTGCTAGAGTCCCTTAGGACGCGGAGACCAAAGCGATCTTACGGTACAAACAGGTCGCGGTATGTACAAATGGTCTTACGGTATAACGCGGTACGGACTTATGAACTAAGAATGCGCCGTCCCAGCAACCGGGAAGCCCGGCCTATGGTCGACATAGGTATGTAACCCCTTAAATGTACAAATATCGTTAAAAATATAATAGCAAAACGCAAAACCGAAAAAATTGTTGATAATTTGAAGTCTTGTAGATTTTCAATTTTAATCGATGAAAGTACAGACATTTCAGACACAAAAACAATGTGCATTCTTGTTCGATATATTTCTCCTTCGAATAACAAAGTTGTGACCCAATTATTAGAATTAGTATCTGTAGATGCCAAAGATTGTTCCGCGAATAAACTTTTTAAAGTTTTTAAAAATCTTTTAAAAGAAAAAAATTTCAATTAGAAATATTGTCGGAATGGCATGTGATAATGCATCAGTTATGACTGGATGCAATAATTCTTTTATGCAGCATTTAAAATTAGAAGTACCGCGATTAGTAATGTTAAAATGTATTTGCCATTTCTCCGCGCTTGTCGCCAGTAAAGTTTGCGAAAAATTGCCTACATCTTGTGAACATTTAATTAGAAGTATTTCGACTTATATTTCGGGTAGTGCGAAAAGATGTGCAATTTTACGAGAATTTCAAGAATTCTTCAATGTGGAAAAGAACAAGTTATTAAAAGTATCAAATACGAGATGGCTTATTTTACAAAAATGCGTTGTTAGAAACCTTGAAAATTGGGAAGTTTTGAAGAATTATTTTATTTTAGCAGTAGTTGAAGACAAATTAAAATCTGCGGAAATCATTTTATCTCAATTGAATGATAACACAATTAAGGCATATTTTTTATTTTTAAAATATGTATTAAATTTTTTTAATAACTTTAATGCCTTATTTCAATCACGTAAAATTTTAGTTCACAAATTATTTGAAAGTAGTAAACAATTGATTCTTCAAATAGCTCAAAATTTTATGACTGTAAATTCATTAAAATGTATTAGTAATTTAGATATAGATGACGAACAAAATATATTAAATTTGGAAAATATATATGTGGGACCAGAATGTGAGAATCTTTTAGAATTATTATCTTTGGAATGTAGATTGCCAATTAAATTAGCATGTTTAACTTTTTATAAAACGGCAGTTCAAGAAATGCTAAAACGTTTACCGTATAAGGATCCTCTTTTTGAACATTTAAGTTTTTTAGAACCGAAAATTGCTCTTTATTATGAAAATAGAATAAAAATTAAAGATTTAACTCATATTGCCATGATTGTAGAAGATATAGATATTACTAAATTAGCTTTTGAGTGGAGAATGTTACCATCCATTCTTGACGATGAAAAAAAAGAAGAATTAGCTTCTTTAGAGATCGATGATATGTGGAGCAAAATAGTAGCATATAAAGATTTCAATGAGGAAATAATGTTTCCAAATTTAAAGTTATTGGTCGAAGTAGTTCTTTCTTTTCCTCATTCTAATGCCGAGGCTGAACGAATTTTTTCTATAGTAACTGATGTAAAAAGTAAAAAAAGAAACCGATTATGTAACGATACTGTTTCTGCAATTTGTGTTGTTCGGTCAAGCTTTCAAACGGAAGGTATTAATTGCACTAATTTTGAAATCGATGCTAGGCATTTAGAACTGCACAGTGCACAAAATTTATATAGTAATCAAAACAAATCTGATGAGACTTAATTTTGCTTTTATTTTTTTATTATTATTTTGCTTAGAGTCAAACATCTAGCCAATATTTTCTAATGCATGCTCATTTTTATTATTAATCATTTTTATAATTTCAGAATTTAAGTTAACGAAATCAAAGAAACATTTGATGTGGAAATTATTTTTGTAAATAATCGTTAATTATTATTTTTCTTATTATATTTAAAAATCTAATATAGAATTCCAATTAATTTATATAATATAATTAAATATTTTATATTATTTGTTATTTATTGTATTTATATTTTATATTGTTTATATTATGTTTTCTTGTTTATTTTAATTTTATTTTTATGTTACTTCATAATATTTCTAAACGTTTATTTAAAGGAATTTTTAATTTTTATGAAACAGATATTAACATTTTTTTTATTTTTATAATAAGTGCAATACTTAAACATTTTTATAATGTATAAAAATTTAATGTAACAAAATGTACTTTGATTTTATGAATATTGGTGAGGTTTTAGGCAGTTTTCCTTACCCTTGCAACAAATGTTGGTATTCTATGAGATTCTGCCAAATAAAATAATTTATTTTTATTTAAAAGTGCCTTTTATTTCATAAATTATTTCACCCTCCTTTTTGTTTTTTAGTTGATATTTTATTAATAAATATAAATTGATATACATAAAATATATTAAAATTTTTAGAACATTTTGTATAGGCGATTAACGGTGAACTAACGAACCCTTTTTTACTAGTAACGGGCACTTTACTGAAGTCACATTTGACGCGCATGCGCGAAAAAACCGGCCCATCTAACAACACTGCGCTACGCTCGCCGGACCGCCTTATATACCGGCGGCCGGTCTCCCATTCACGCAAGTTGGCGCGTGGTGGGCCGGCCCCACAGTTGGGCCGCGACACGGGTGTGGAAGTTCAGGGGCGCCATAGGCGCCGAGCCTTCGAATTGCGGGCGGCTGGTCGGCCCGCGAGGCTAGTAACGTATCGTTACAACTTCACTGACTAAACTCGATTTATAATTTTTTAGTCTATTCCTCTTAAGAGAACTGCACAGTCTTTTGTTAAACATCACTCTTTTGTTAAATATTACTCGTTTCCCGCTATTTTCTTAAAACTGAGTTCAAAAGACATATTTCATTGAGAGTGCAAAACTAGCTAGAACTGGTGGCGTTTCGTGTAATCCCGACAAAAAAACTCGAAAACAAGGGGGCACTGAGTGCCAGCAAGTTTTTTCCAATGGAAGACGCTATTAAATATATCATCATACGTTTAAATATCATACATTATTTTTTTTAAAAATAAATATTTAAAAAAAGAGAATAAATCTTAAAAAACTTGGACTCGAAATTTAGTTTTCAAAGTGATAGAGTGATGAACACTTTCTCTTGAGCCACTATGTATTGTTGAAATTGATGTCAACGCTATCGCAGTATACTTATGTAACATATACATATAACATTCTCGCATAAAACTTTATAAACCCTTTGTTTCTACATTAAAAATATGATTTGTAATTGCTCGATATACTTTTGTTCAAAGATAATAGATAAGGAAAAAAATATTTTTTTGCAGATATTATTTTGTATATCTTAGAAAGAGAAATTTATTTTATTTACCGTAC
>NW_021853378.1:47108-53502 GCF_003651465.1 Formica exsecta
AACAAGCGCGAACCGCGTACATGTGCCACATGTACGCGGCTCGCGCTTGTGTGCGTTACCCCTTCCATTGCTAAGCCGTGAGCCGCGGGACCCATTTCTGGCATCACTGCTTAGAGACGCCATAAGCGCCGAGCCTCGAAAAGCGCGCGATGGATCGGCTCGCTAGGCCGTTAGTAACGGTATCGTTACAAACATAATCCTTGACAAATTTCTCGTTTATTTTCCATTTTGATAATTCATACGAACAAACGGCAACTGTTACGAACATCAACATATACACTATATATCGACTATATATTGATGGTTACGAAATAATGAAAAGTAAAGGTTGGCATCATCTACTTTCAAGCGTTTCCACCACTGATCTATAGGTTTGTTCGCATTGCTTGAACTTTTTGCACTCGGTATCTTCGCTTTCACTTTCTTCAACATCCGAATATATATTTATCTTGTTTTCAGTGCAGAACTTTTTGGAAATTTCAAGCAACGCGAACAAATTTTATATATCTGGATTGCCGATCGCCTTTGTTCTTAGGACTCAAAAGCGTTCCCAAATGGACGCCGCCATCTTACCCAGCAATTTTCCTCCGAGCGTGGGAAATTCAAATGAATTTGACTAAAACCACGGTCTATGTAAGACTGTAACTGAAACTTACATTTACTTAACATTTTTGTTGTTATTAAATTAAAAAATCAGGATTAAACGATGAAACAGATCATAAAATAGACCAAAATATTACAAGATTTTATAAAAGAGATAAAAATAGAGGCTAGGGTAGAGGGGGTGAGATGCTTAGGAAGTAAGGAGGGGGGAAAAGGGACGGCAATAGTGAAAATAGACGAAGTAGAGAAGAAGAAAGAGATAATGAGAAGGAGAGGAGAAATAAAGGGCAGAGATATAAGGTTGGATGATGACTTAACATGGAGAGAAAAAAGGATGAGATGGTTAATAGAGAGTGTGGCAAGGAGAGAGAGAGAAAAAGGTAAGAGAGTATGGGTAGGATATGGAAAAGTGCAAATAAATGGTATTTGGTGGAAATGGAATGAAAATGGAAATGGAATGAAGGAGAGGAAGAGTTAAGGGATGGGGAGGGAAGAGGATGGAAAGATCAGGGGGAAAAATAAGAGTAGGAGAGGACAGGGAGGGAGGAGAGATAGTGGGAGAGGAAGAGGAAAGTGAGAGGGGAAAGAGGAGCATGGGGAGAGGAGAGGGAGGGGGAGGAAAAGAGAGGGGGGAAGGGAAGGTATAGGAGAGGTATTTGTTGAGGGGGAGGGCGGGTATGAGAGCTTGGAATTTTGAAAAAAAATTGGAGGAGGGTAAGGGGGGAGAGCTGGCTAGGAAGTGTTGGTAGGAGATGAAGGGAAGGATTAGGAGGGGAAAAGAAGGGATAGGATGGGAGGAGGAGATTTATAGAGGAAAGGGGGTGGAAAATGAAGGAGATGGTGGAATTAAGGGGGAGGAGATGATTGAGAGAGAAAGAAAGTTGCAGAAAGAAGAAAGATGGAAGAGGATATGGGGGTCGGAATATAATAGGTGGTATAAGTGGGTGAAAGGGGAAGGAGTGCCGGGGTATTTAAAAAAAGGATGGGGGGAAAGTAGATGGCATATAATATTAAAAAATTGATATAAATAAAAATTATATTAGATCAATATTGAAAGGATTAAATTTATTATATTTTACATTTTGCATCCATATAAATCAATAACATAACCTCAGAAGGCATTTTTATTTAAAAAATTATATTTAAAATTGAATTACAAAATAATGAGAAGAGGAGACTTTCAGTCTTCGACACAATTGTATTTCCATTTAAAAATCACAAATTGTAAATTTCGTTCAAGAGAAAAATGGATTCTAGTAATAATGGATAATTTGTTATTAAAATCCACTGTTTTCTTAAATCAAACTTGCAGTTTATGATTTTTAAATTAAAATACATTGTTTCGAATGGCTAGAAAATTGTTCATCTTATTATTCTAGAATTTGATCTTAAATATAATTGGTTTTATTAAAAATGTTTAAAATTTATGTAACCTTACAGACTCCTTTTAATCTATTAAATTTTTCATGGAAATTTGAAAGAATAATATTTTTTGTTTACAGAGTATGGATAACAAAGAAAACGTCAGAACATTGGTAATGTTATACGAGCAGCATCCTTGCCTATATGTTACAAAATCTGCTGAATATCATAATCGCAGTAAATGTGATCAAGCACTGCAAACAATATGTCGAAATTATCAGGATATCACTAATCAGCCAATAACAGTTGATACAGTAAAGAAAAAAATTAATAACTTGCAATCGCAGTACTTAGAAACAAAATTCGGCAGTCAAAAATGAGTGGGGCTTCAGCCGATGAAGTATACAAGCCCACGTGGTGGTTATTTGACGATTTGTCATTCCTGAATGTCCACATTGCAGCTAGATCAGGAGAATCTTCATTGATAGTAATTGCAAAGAATATATTACCATTTTAAGTTATTAAATTGCAATTTTCAAACTGTTTAAATTATAATTAATTACAGAATTCCAATCGGCAACCTGATGCATCAGATGATACCATGAGTATCGTGAATCTAAATAACGATTCATTGATGGAGGAGTTACAATATACGCATACATGTGATCTTATCAGAAATAATGGTAATAAGAGTTATATTGATCCTTTTAAAACTAAATAATCTTTAAAACTGTTTTTTAATTTATTTTTCTATTATTTGTAGTTGTTAAAGCCGACTGTAATAATCGTCGTTCGCCTACTCCCTCGGTATCCAAATCAAGCAGATCAGCAAGTCGTACAGAGCGTTACAAAAAAAAGAAGCTTTGGCAGAAATATCAGATGCCAGATTAAATTTTTGGAAGGCTGCATCTCAAACATTGATGAATATATCTGATGTTGATGAAAACGCCCAAGACAGAATACATCACTGGATCCTATACTTGGAAAGCAAATTACGTAAAATAAAAGATAGGAAAAGATTGAAACGATTGCAAAGAAAAATGATCGAATTAGTAGATGATGAAGACAATGAATAAAGAAAACCTATTACTTTTAAAATTATCATTTATAAACAAGAGAATTTAATCATTTTGATACAATACTTTTAATAATTGCAATAATAATAGATGCTATGACTTTTTTATTTGTTAAAATAATATTACTTTTATATGTCAATGTTATAGTGATACTTTCTTATGTTTCGGAACATTGTTTAAAAATTTATGTTATTATAAATGTGTAAGGGTGATAAAAAAAATCAATTGCGTGCGAGAAGACTTAAATTTTATGATTGTTACACATACATAAAAGAGATTTAGTTTTTATACTTATTAGTGTGCTTATAGATATATTGCTTTTATACTTATAATTGCCAATCATATTTTGTGCGCGATTGAACCCGGGAGCGCGAATAGAGTGAGCAACGGACACGAAATCGTTTGTAAAAAGGCGCAACGATAATCTCCGCGAGCGACGGGTCGATCTCGGCTCAAATATTCGCAAGCGACGAATATTTAGTGACGGAAAGACCGCGAGATTGATATTCACGAGCGATGAATATCCTAGAAAACTAGCGAATTCGCGTACCACGAGCTATGGTATAAAAGCAAAGCGAGCTACTTAAACTTTTGCGAACGTTTTCGAAACGGAGAAAATCACACACTGTCACGTCAAAGATATCAGATCGAGTGCGCCGGGCGATCCCCCGAGAGAGCTTTTATACCACCGTTCTTTTTAGTGTTCTAGAATGTTCGATATGTTTTTCGCGAAAGATCGAGCTTGCTGTTGTTTGCGATGATTATTGAAAATTGAACGTTGTTATTCTCATTTGTTTTTAATTTAGGCTCTCCCGGGTGACCGCTGCGTGGCCCGCTTCGAACGGCACGAGCGATGCCGCGGGCCTGGCGTGATTCGCATAGCGCAGCTGTTGACGCGCGCTCTGATTTGCGGCGCACCGTGTTCCGCGCGAGATGGCCGCTAACGCGCCAATTTTCGAGCGCTCCTTTTAGAGACGTTCGATCACGCTTACTTAATTAAGCTAATTACCTGGTTCGATCTCGAACATATTTATTGTTATTAAATATAACTATTCTTCTGTGTGCCATAATCAATAAAACAAAAATTTGTTTACAATACATTATATTTGAAATATATATTTCAATTCATTAAATTAGTACAATTTATTTACAATTTACTCAAAATTATGCTTTATATCTAGATTCTTCAATTCTTAAATCATATGCTTTTGCCATTCAACAGCTCCAACAGTATTAAAATATCGTTTGAGTTCATTACGAATATGAATGGCATTTCTATTTTTCTATTCATTAATAATTTCTAAATCGCGTAAGTGTGCATTATTATTTCTCCATTCACCAGGTGATATTGTACGATTTTCTACATTTTCAATGTCTATTGTTCCATGTAAATATGCACCATTTTCGCGACAGAGATAATTATGCAAGGCACAACATGCAAGGGTAATAATTTGAACTGTACCAACTGATAAGTATATTGTTGACAAAAGAACACGAAATCTATTTGCTAATATTCCAAAACTATTTTCAACAATTCGCCTCCCTTTACTGAGTCTATAATTGAATATTTGTTCATCATGAGTCAAGTTTCGTGACGGATACGGTTTCAGTATATGCTTTTGCAAAGGAAAAGCATTATCCGCTAATAAAACATACGGCATAGATTCATCCAGGCAAAGGCTTATCTTTTGGTATGTTAAGTGGATTTTGAGAATTATTTAATAGTTGTGCGAAATCACTATTACAAAAAATTCCTCCGTCGTTTATTCTGCCATTAACGCCAACATTGACATATATAAATTGATAAAGAGCGTCAACTACTGCTAATAAAACAATGCTGTTGGTACCCTTGTAGTTATAATACATTGATCCGTCCTTAAGTGGCACTTTGAATTCTATATGTCGCCCATCCATAGAGCCAATACAATTTGGAACATTCCATAGTTGAAAATAATTATTTGCAATTTCTGTCCACTCTTCATTTGTACCTGGTGTCTGTAAAAATTATATGTTAAATATATCTTCATTATTAATTTCAGAAGTTCATATATCGTGTTTTATTTATTTATCTTACCTCGTTTGCCTAAGATTATCAATTTCAATGGTACCAATTTCTTGAAATTTCTTGAAATTGATATTTGAAATATTTGAAATTTGAAAACATTTGTTTACACGTACTTTCGGTCCATACCTCGTTTGCCTAAGATTATCAATTTCAATGGTACCAATTTCTTGAAATTTCTTGAAATTGATATTTGAAATATTTGAAATTTGAAAACATTTGTTTACACAAGCTTTCGGTCCATACCTCGTTTGCCTAAGATTATCAATTTCAATGGTACCATTGGAATTGATAATCTTAGGCAAACGAGGTATGGACCGAAAGTACGTGTAAACAAATGTTTTCAAATTTCAAATATTTCAAATATCAATTTCAAGAAATTTCAAGAAATTGGTACCATTGAAATTGATAATCTTAGGCAAACGTGGTATGGACCGAAAGCTTCAATTCCGCATGAATTTGGTATTGGATAATTTCAGAGCGTTATATTAATATAATTATCAATGTGCAGAAATAGAATAGATCAAAAAATATCAGTTCACATACTTAGAATACTAGAGCTATAATGTTTTTTTTCTATGTGTGCGTGTACGTGTAAACATTTGTTTAAATAAAAGTCTTTATTGTGCATAATGGAAGAAAATAAAATCATTTAAAGAACAAAGATGTATATCGTGCACTTACTATCCTCGGCATGTCTTACATTCTTATTTTCCGTAATTCTCAATGTTCCACTGCCTTGTCTAATTTCTCAATTCATTGCAACTTAGATTCCAAACACGTAGCACGTGGTCCTGAAATTTATTCTTAATTTATTATAAATTCTGTGCTTTCTATTAAAATGTTACAAAAATATGTATTTGAAATTTCTTACCAATGTTACAGGCATGAAGCCATTAAGTATTATAGGTATGTTTATAAAAAAATTATAAAAATTCAGTAAAATAATAAAATCTACGTCGTCAATTCCGACGACGTTATACGTAACATAATGTTATAGAGTTGAATCTTGTTCATTTTGCTTGCTCTTAAGAACCAGCGCACATGAAAATATTTTATTGAGTCTTTCATTTTAGAAATAAAGGACTCTGATTGGTTGAATCCTTTATGCCGCGTGCATAACGCATAATAATTTTTTTGAATATACAAATTTATTTAAATTACAAAAATGCGACTTTCCCAAATAAAAATATTAATGAATATGTTATTCCCAAATGATTTCTAATCGATTCCGTTCATAATATTTATTAAACATAATTAAGATCTGCTAACTTGACGCTCGATAAATTTT
>NW_021853378.1:54687-57137 GCF_003651465.1 Formica exsecta
GGCAACCTGCTTCCACCGGCTATACCCCAGGGACGCCGAGAGCTAGGACTGATCTGGTGGATTCTAGGGGAATGACGTTAGGCACGGAACTAACCTTTACTAGAGTAATTTTACTGGATGTTAATTCTAGGGATATGAGCATGCGCAATTAGATATATTCAATTTTGAGGGTCTTCAGGGTTTTCAAGCAGGGCAATTAGTTGATCTATATCCAAATTGCCGTCTAGAAAATCGGTAATAAGTCTAGCGATTAAAGTTAAGATTTGCTCGCACATGCGACTTACTATGGCTTGAACTTGCTCATCAGTATATAAAGGTTTCATTATTCGAAAGTTAATTGAACATCTTGCATTGCTGATTGATTATGAATCTAAATATCTAGCGTATTCATCTATTTTTAAATGTTCTTCAGGCAATTGGTCTTTTAACTGAGAAATCGCGTCCGAGGGAGTTGTTTGATTTTCGTCGCGACAACTTCCTCTAGAATGATTTATATTTTGATACGATTCGTTTAGTGCCGGTCTACAATAAGTGATTTAAGCCCTAAGCCTTAAGAAATTGACCAATCACAATCAAGTATAAGGAGAATACTCGACTGTGATTAATCAATTTCTTAATGCTTAGAGCTTAAATCATCTATTGTAGACCGGCACTTAGTAATATGAATTCCGGCGTATAAGCAAAAAGACCGGTGGGATCGCTTATGCAAGGAGCGTTAGTAATTGAATTGCTTTCAAGAGTTTCCGTTGATTTCGGAGGAAAAACGCGCGGCGCGTGTCTTTACACCAGCTCTATGATTCCGTTTTTTTTTTTAGAGCAAGCCAACATTTCGAGTTAACCATTTGTAAGGGACGTGTTAATTATTTGAGGCGAATCTTAGATTAATGTAACATAATATATCATGTTAGTTATAGTATAGTGAGAGTTAGAGAAATAATATTTTAAGAAGGGGAATATTAATTGTGGCAAAAGAGAATAATAATGGAGTTGGGCGCGTTGATTGAGGGATTTTATCGATTATGGATAAAAGTCCTTTATTAACATCAATACTAGATCCTGTAGGTTTCATACGATTCTGAATTTTAATTTAAAGGGAAGGTCTAAGGTGTAGAAAAGGGTCGGTCTAGAGCATACTTCGATGCTCGATAGATGATGGATGTCTAGGGCACGGTATGTGCTCAGTAGACGAAGGATGTCTAGGACACGGTATGTGCTCAGTAAACGAAGGATGTCTAGGGCACGGTATGTGCTCAGTAGACGAAGGAAATTCCGGAAAAGGCTTAAAGTGTCGCCGGGGAGGGATGAACTCACAGCAACTGGGGTACAAAGGTTGGACCACAGCCGTACAAACTCTAGACAAAATCTGAATTTGTCTAGTATTGATAATAATAATAATAGGAATAATAGGAATGTTTCAAGTGATTGCAGGAGGATAAATTGTGGATTATTAAAATTGACTGACTAGGAAACTGTCAGCAACGTGCTAATACTTGACAGGGGTTTTTTTTATTATCAAAAGTGATGGAATAGGAATTGAGGTAATGGTTTGGGGCAAATGGGCTGTCAGTCAATTGTTGATATAAACTTGAGAATATAAGGGATGTTAGTAATTGCGGGTACTTACTGCGTTGTAGCAAGTAATCTTTCTTTTAGCTCAATGTACTTTATACTTGCTTAAAGCCTTTCCAATCTCATATACATACTTCGGTCGTGGATGAGATAGGCTAGGTTGACGTAGACAGGTGTATGTTCAAAGTCTTTATTCTTGACTTATACAGATTCAGCTTACAAATCTATCTGATTGACTGATTGAAGATGAAAGACACGCGGTTGCGTCTGAGAGACTGAGACTAAGACGGTAAGAGACTAAGAAGACTAAGCAGACTAAGAGAGTACTGACTGATTGAAAATGAAAGACACGCGGTTGCGTCTGAGAGACTGAGACTAAGACGGTAAGAGACTAAAGAGACTAAGCAGACTAAGAGAGTACTGACTGATTGAAAATGAAAGACACGCGGTTGCGTCTGAGAGACTGAGACTAAGACGGTAAGAGACTAAGAAGACTAAGCAGACTAAGAGAGTACTGACTGATTGAAAATGAAAGACACGCGGTTGCGTCTGAGAGACTGAGACTAAGACGGTAAGAGACTAAGAAGACTAAGCAGACTAAGAGAGTACTGACTGATTGAAAATGAAAGACACGCGGTTGCGTCTGAGAGACTGAGACTAAGACGGTAAGAGACTAAGAAGACTAAGCAGACTAAGAGAGTACTGACTGATTGAAAATGAAAGACACGCGGTTGCGTCTGAGAGACTGAGACTAAGACGGTAAGAGACTAAGAAGACTAAGCAGACTAAGAGAGTACTGACTGATTGAAAATGAAAGACACGCGGTTGCGTCTGAGAGACTGAGACTAAGACGGTAAGAGACTAAGAGAGTACTGACTATG
>NW_021853378.1:57575-58351 GCF_003651465.1 Formica exsecta
TTTTCAAATTATAGCTTGTTTTATTTTCCAATAGAGTTAAGATAGCATACTTGGATATCGGTTTGCTGTTTATGTACAAGATTTAAAGGACTTAAGGTCTTGTTAATTCGCTCTCCAGACCTGAATCCACTCGATTATTACTTGTGGGGGCATCTAAAATCCATTGTTTACAAAACACCCATTGACAACGTCGAGATACTTCGTCAACGTGTTGAAGATGGTTGCCGGGAAATTCAAGCAATACCCGGAATTTTTGAAAAAGTCAGACAATCTATGATGAGACGTGTTGAAGCCTGTATTCAAGTTAGAGGTAGTCATTTTGAGCACTTCCTGTAACCGTAATTATCTTAATTCTGTTGAAAAATAAACTATAAGATAATATGAAAACAAGGTCATATCGGACATATGTTTATATGAACTTTTTCTCTCATTTTTGTTTCCTGAATCCCCCATTGCAATACTTCCCACTTTTTAGGATATATCCTGTATATACAGGGTGTCATTTTAATAAATACTCGTAAATATCTCGTAAAGTAAGTAAGATGGAAAAAAATGTTTCATACAAAAGTTGTAGGGTTCAGAGGAGGACACCTGATGGTGACCTTGACCCTGACCTTGGAGCCAAATTTAGGGGTCATTTTAAGGTCAACTTGATTTTCTTAAATGGAACTACCAATTTCTCATATCATATTCTTGTAGCTGGCGTCAAGACCTTTTCAAAGCACTATAATAAAATATTTTTTCATAAAGTACTTTTTGAGTTATTTTATATCTTA
>NW_021853378.1:67061-69336 GCF_003651465.1 Formica exsecta
TGACTGATTGAAAATGAAAGACACGCGGTTGCGTCTGAGAGACTGAGACTAAGACGGTAAGAGACTAAGAAGACTAAGCAGACTAAGAGAGTACTGACTGATTGAAAATGAAAGACACGCGGTTGCGTCTGAGAGACTGAGACTAAGACGGTAAGAGACTAAGAAGACTAAGCAGACTAAGAGAGTACTGACTGATTGAAAATGAAAGACACGCGGTTGCGTCTGAGAGACTGAGACTAAGACGGTAAGAGACTAAGAGAGTACTGACTATGTGACGGGTGAAAATTTACATCTTATATACTATTGAGAACTAAGAACGTTGCAAGCCATGTGCAAATCATTCTGAGAATTTAGTTTACGTTCTGGAAATTCATTAAGGTGAAGATTTTCTATGGAAATCTATGATGAAAATATTTCTAAGTATTGCCTGTCGATTAGCGGTAAATCCTTATCGATTGTTTATGTTTTGGCGTCTACGTCGCGGATCTATTGGAGCCGCCATGGATCTGCACACCTGCTTATCGCTCGCTATCTCGGATAGTTTTACAATATTAAAGCTATAGTATAATACGCGAAAAGCTATAGTATAATACGGAAAACTATAGTATAATATAGAAAACTATAAGATAATATGAAAACAAGGTCATATCGGACATATGTTTATATGAACTTTTTCTCTCATTTTTGTTTCCTGAATCCCCCATTGCAATACTTCCCACTTTTTAGGATATATCCTGTATATACAGGGTGTCATTTTAATAAATACTCGTAAATATCTCGTAAAGTAAGTAAGATGGAAAAAAATGTTTCATACAAAAGTTGTAGGGTTCAGAGGAGGACACCTGATGGTGACCTTGACCCTGACCTTGGAGCCAAATTTAGGGGTCATTTTAAGGTCAACTTGATTTTCTTAAATGGAACTACCAATTTCTCATATCATATTCTTGTAGCTGGCGTCAAGACCTTTTCAAAGCACTATAATAAAATATTTTTTCATAAAGTACTTTTTGAGTTATTTTATATCTTAATCTGACAAATTTTCATATAAAAAATAAAATATCTCGTAAAATATTTAGTTTTCGATAATCTTACCGTAATACTTTTATGTACAGAATAATGATATAAATCAATTAGTATAAAAAAAATAATTGTTTTTAAGAAAAAGTATGTAATTATTTACAATGTATTTTTTAAAACAATTATTTGTTTTTTTTACACTAATTGATTTGCCTTATTATTCTGTACATAAAAGTATTACGGTAAGATTATCGAAAACTAAATATTTTACGAGATATTTTATTTTTTATATCAAAATTTGTCAGATTAAAATATAAAATTACTCAAAAAGGACTTAATAAAAAATACTCTATTATAGCGTTTTGGAAAGCTCTCGACATAAGCTATAAGAATATGCAATAAAAAATAGGGGATTCCATTTAAGAAATTAAAGGTGTCCTTGACTTGACCTTAACGATGCCATCCAAGGTCAAACCAATGACACCATCTTACATTCTAATTTATGACAAAAACTTTTGATCGTCAATACTCCCTGAAATCAACTACAAAAAACAAAAAAAAAGAGTAATTTGCAGAGAGAGAGAGAGAGAGAGAGAGAGAGAGGGAGATGTTATATGTAACAAAATATATACATATTATGTATGTGCAATGTATGTAAAAATTGCATAATATATATATATAAAATGTACAGCAATGTATATACATATTAGGTATAACAAAGTATATACAAATTATGTATGTGCAATGTATGTATCTAGAGATTGTGCAATGTAAGTGATGTATAACATTGAAGAATTAGCACAGAAGTATATAATGTACAGCATTGTGTATATACATATTACGTACAACAAAATATATACAAATTATGTATATACATTAAGTAAAATAAATAATTTTAACTTTTTCGGACATTTATCCGCCCGATTTTTAAGAAAAAATCAGTCTAATATCTGAATTCCCTATGTTGGGATCAGAAATTAAACTGATAGAAATAATTACATTTTTAATTTTCTGCCAGTTGCTCTTTGCAAGCTTTATACTTCTCATGACTGAAACTCAAATACGAGATGGGGCGCATCGCGCGTCGCATAGCGGTAAATAAACGAACTAGCGGCTGAAGTATGAACTATCTTTTTGTAAAGTTTTGAAATGTTGCACGCAGTAACATTTTTCATGAAATATTAAATAAATAATAATTTTGGATATAGATAAACATGCACATCAAATTCAATTATTAATATTAAACAATATCTCATAA
>NW_021853378.1:71669-76083 GCF_003651465.1 Formica exsecta
AACAAAAACCTCTAATGGATGTCCAGTAGACGTCCATCATGGAGATTCGAAACCTCTATTAGATGTCCATGTAATCTCCTATAGACATCTACTAGACATCCACAATTCCGCATTTCTTACTTCCGTTCGACATCCATTAGACGTATTCATAGATGTCACATGGACGTCATATGGTATAATCATGGATATTTCATGGAGCTTTGATGGATGAATAATAGCCTTCAAGGCACACCAATATCCCAATAAAGTCACATCTTAAATTGTAAGACGGTAACATTCCACGGAGATTAATAAACCTGCCATCAACTTCCCAGCGACATGAAAATGTTCGTCCAAACACTCCAAACTCATTCCATTAACATCCCAGAGACTTTGCGCGTAACGTTGTATTAATATTCATACAACATGCCACAAAACTCCTAATATTATTTTTCATAAGGAACTTTTGCAAAAAAAATATTATGTTGCCAAAAATTGATTAAACACTTATTTTTTCAATAGCTTTCAATCATTTTTTCACTAATAATTGAATAGTTCAAACTTTTTTCTTTTTATATAGAATCCCGCAGAAAATCCGAAAAATTAAATAAAAGGAGCTTTTTATTAGTGTGTTTCTGGAAATATAAGATATGTGAATATATATATATATATTATTTTACATCTTAAGTAGACAGTAAATGGATAATTTTAACTTTTTCGGACATTTATCCGCCCGATTTTTAAGAAAAAATCAGTCTAATATCTGAATTCCCTATGTTGGGATCAGAAATTAAACTGATAGAAATAATTACATTTTTAATTTTCTGCCAGTTGCTCTTTGCAAGCTTTATACTTCTCATGACTGAAACTCAAATACGAGATGGGGCGCATCGCGCGTCGCATAGCGGTAAATAAATGAACTAGCGGCTGAAGTATGAACTATCTTTTTGTAAAGTTTTGAAATGTTGCACGCAGTAACATTTTTCATGAAATATTAAATAAATAATAATTTTGGATATAGATAAACATGCACATCAAATTCAATTATTTTCGCATACGCAAGAAGTGAAATGATTGCGCGTAAGGTTGTTGAAATATTGAAATAAAATTCCATTAATCTTCATACATATAATATTATAAAGTAAGATTTTATGGTAAATGTTCAGATTAATTTACACCTCACATAGAGGGCACGTTCCTAGGTAACACGCAATTTGAATTTTGTGGCGCTCTCTTCTGGTTTCAGAGATATGCGATTTTGAAGTATCATAATTTTTGCATTTATTTATATGATCTTTTCACTATATCTTACTTGCGTGTTCATGTTTTTTTGTTTACATTTGCGTCACTGTCAGTATATTTTTGCTGGTGTACATCTGTGCCAGCGTAAATGCTGGTAATCTGTCACATCATTCTGATGTCACGTGAAAAAACGTTGGATTGATTCGTTATCTGATACACGGTCTTTTTCAAAATAGTCCTTTCTTAAAGCAATGCATTTGGTCCAACGTATTTTTCATTGCAGGAAACAGTCTTCAAAATCATTCTCGGTGAGACCGTTTAGAGCACGCGTCATCCATTCCACCTCCGCTCTTGACCCCCGATGACGATCCTTCATGTCTTTTATGATTTTGGGGAATAGAAAAAAGTCAGAGGGGGCCCGATCTGTCCTTCTCCGATTTTTTTCTATTCCCCAAGATCAAGAAAGACATAAAGGGTCGTGATTGCGGGTCACAAGCGGAGGTGGAATAGTTGACGCGTGTTCTGAACAGCCTCACGGAGAATGATTTTGAAAATTGCTTCCTGCTATAGAAAGAACATTGGACCAAATGCATTGGAATTTAGGAAGGGACTATTTTAAAGGGGACCGTGTATTAGATAACGAATAAGTGTGTTCTGTAATTGTAATAAATATTTTTTACGAACTTAATTGTCAGTCCTCGTATATCAGAACATAATCTTTTTAATCTCGACCCAATTCATGTGATTCATCATGTTATTAGCCGCAAGAAGCTGGAATCTATCTTGTTTAGAATCCTGCGCAATGGTTTTTGCGCAAGACGCTGCCATTTAAAGGCACCTTTAAGACTGTAACGATCCACCTCATCGTTACCCGGCTGTCGTCCGCCGGAAGGCCGCTGTTCGGCCTCCATCTGCTAGGCATAAAAGCAGCGGCTCTGTGCACCCTTTTTAAACGCCGAAAGTAAGCGCGAGCCGTTAAGCAGCCGCCGTTGTTTTCACGCGCCGTTGAAATCAAACGGATCCCGGAGCCACCCGAGCGCTCCCGGGAAGCGCCGAGCGATGATCTCCCCACTGTACCGTTAATTAAGAACGCGAGAAATAATCGGCGCGCCGCGTATAAAAGACGCTCGTTTTGTCTTCAGAAAGATATTGCCTATTCCGCTATTACCGCAGATAAGTGTGTTCTGTAATTGTAATAAATATTTTTTACGAACTTAATTGTCAGTCCTCGTATATCAGAACATAATCTTTTTAATCTCGACCCAATTCATGTGATTCATCATGTTATTAGCCGCAAGAAGCTGGAATCTATCTTGTTTAGAATCCTGCGCAATGGTTTTTGCGCAAGACGCTGCCATTTAAAGGCACCTTTAAGACTGTAACGATCCACCTCATCGTTACCCGGCTGTCGTCCGCCGGAAGGCCGCTGTTCGGCCTCCATCTGCTAGGCATAAAAGCAGCGGCTCTGTGCACCCTTTTTAAACGAAAAGTAAGCCGAAAGTAAGCGCGAGCCGTTAAGCAGCCGCCGTTGTTTTCACGCGCCGTTGAAATCAAACGGATCCCGGAGCCACCCGAGCGCTCCCGGGAAGCGCCGAGCGATGATCTCCCCACTGTGCCGTTAATTAAGAACGCGAGAAATAATCGGCGCGCCGCGTATAAAAGACGCTCGTTTTGTCTTCAGAAAGATATTGCCTATTCCGCTATTACCGCAGCTAGAGCTGGTACAGCGCCTAGCAATTCGACTCCAGAGAAACCGATCACGAGAGAGAAAACCGGGGTGGCGTGTGCTCCGTCTCCGCCGAGCGTTCTCGGCATTTCAATGTCGATCCGTAATTCCGAAAGCGAAGAGCAACGGGATAGAGAATACTCTGTCTCTGTCGTTCTCGGCTCATTCTCACTATCCTGACCACCGTGTATGCCGGCCGTATTCACGGGGTGGAGAGCTCTCCGCCTCCGACGAGTGTTCTCGTCTACCGCCGTGCTCTTGACCACCGAACGATCCTATCGTAATTCGCGCATATTTACCGCTGCGAGATTTCGTGCGTAAATGTAAACAGCGTGCCGACACCAACATTCATACCGCACCGACTAATGAGTCGGTGATACAATGGTATCACGTCATTATCATCCATTCATCTCGCGCGCTCACACATTTGCGCATCGACACATACGAGCGACGCACGCCGAATGCCCGCATATTTATATACCGCAAGCGACATACACTGTACCCCCGCGTAATTGCATTCCACATACACACACACATATATACATACACGCGCACACACACATACACCTACACGTACACGCGTACACGCACACACACACATATATCTGCACACATATTACACCAAATAAAGACATTTCTTTCTATCACAAACAGTGCGTTCGTGTCTCGTTAATTAATCCTTTCACGAGCCCTGATCTTGGCCGAGCTAATCCGCGCGCTCACGAAAGCGTCCCGTTACAAGACATTACTTAAGACGGTTCTAAGCCCGTATCAGACTACACATTGAAGATTCCAGATTTAAATTTGACCAATCAGGACAAAGAAATTTTAGTCTCTTTTGTTCTGATTAGTCAAATTTCAATCTTTAATCTTCAATCTTCAATTTTCAATGCATAGTCTGATACGGGCTTTAAAATAAGAATCGATTATGGCCGGTATTCATAGTCCGTTCTTATATTCAAGATTGTCTTAAGTACGGTCTTAAGATGCTAAGCGGCCATTTTATTGGTTGAATGAAATCTTAAGACGACCCGAGACCACACTTAAGATGATCTTGAATATAAGAATGGACTATGAATACCGGCTTATGAATACGGGCCTATCATTCCGCTCGATCATGTAACTCTCCCAACCGTGGAAATGTGAAACTTTTCATGTGAACTTTTTTGCCATGAAACTTGGTGGCGGAAAAGCAGAAATCTAAGGGATTAATAAATATACTTCGGAATTAGAATAAGTGTGGTACATTTTTGTTAACACTGCATTAACAGAAGAAAGGTTTGTTATGTATGCAATGCTGTACTAATAATAATAATCCCCCTTAGCTATAAAGCTGTTATGTTTAATGATTTCACTTTCCGCGCATCCAAGCTATGTACATAATTGCTATGCGTGGAAAGTTTCACGTGAAATCTGGATGAATGAAAAATGAAAAGTGAAAAGTTCCACGTAAAATTACATGACCCC
>NW_021853378.1:76888-78829 GCF_003651465.1 Formica exsecta
CTACAATAGGTGATTTAAGCCCTAAGCCTTAAGAAATTGACTAATCACAGTCGAGTATTCTCCTCATACTTGATCGTGATTGGTCAATTTCTTAAGGCTTAGAGCTTAAATCACTATTGTAGACCGACACTAAAGCCCGTATCAGACTACGCATTGAAGATTGAGATTCAATATTCAAGATTAAAATTTGACCAATCAGGACAAAGAAATTTTAGTCCCTTTTGTTCTGATTAGTCAAATTCCAATCTTTAAGGGTGC
Organism: Formica exsecta; assembly: GCF_003651465.1. NCBI lineage: Eukaryota > Metazoa > Arthropoda > Insecta > Hymenoptera > Formicidae > Formica > Formica exsecta. The sequence continues at coordinate 77,147 of NW_021853378.1, forward strand.
CATTACATGAAGCGCGGAAACGCGAATTAGCGTAACGTGGAACGAGAAGGGAACCAATCGCGAGCGTAACGAAAACTGCAAAAAGCTTGTGATTGGCTTTGCTCTCTTTCTGCGTTAAGCCCGTATCAGACTACGCATTGAAGATTGAGATTCAATATTCAAGATTAAAATTTGACCAATCAGGACAAAGAAATTTTAGTCCCTTTTGTTCTGATTAGTCAAATTCCAATCTTTAAGGGTGCCATTACATGAAGCGCGGAAACGCGAATTAGCGTAACGTGGAACGAGAAGGGAACCAATCGCGAGCGTAACGAAAACTGCAAAAAGCTTGTGATTGGCTTTGCTCTCTTTCTGCGTTAAGCCCGTATCAGACTACGCATTGAAGATTGAGATTCAATATTCAAGATTAAAATTTGACCAATCAGGACAAAGAAATTTTAGTCCCTTTTGTTCTGATTAGTCAAATTCCAATCTTTAAGGGTGCCATTACATGAAGCGCGGAAACGCGAATTAGCGTAACGTGGAACGAGAAGGGAACCAATCGCGAGCGTAACGAAAACTGCAAAAAGCTTGTGATTGGCTTTGCTCTCTTTCTGCGTTAAGCCCGTATCAGACTACGCATTGAAGATTGAGATTCAATATTCAAGATTAAAATTTGACCAATCAGGACAAAGAAATTTTAGTCCCTTTTGTTCTGATTAGTCAAATTCCAATCTTTAAGGGTGCCATTACATGAAGCGCGGAAACGCGAATTAGCGTAACGTGGAACGAGAAGGGAACCAATCGCGAGCGTAACGAAAACTGCAAAAAGCTTGTGATTGGCTTTGCTCTCTTTCTGCGTTAAGCCCGTATCAGACTACGCATTGAAGATTGAGATTCAATATTCAAGATTAAAATTTGACCAATCAGGACAAAGAAATTTTAGTCTCTTTTGTTCTGATTAGTCAAATTTCAATCTTTAATCTTCAATCTTCAATTTTCAATGCATAGTCTGATACGGGCTTTAAAATAAGAATCGATTATGGCCGGTATTCATAGTCCGTTCTTATATTCAAGATTGTCTTAAGTACGGTCTTAAGATGCTAAGCGGCCATTTTATTGGTTGAATGAAATCTTAAGACGACCCGAGACCACACTTAAGATGATCTTGAATATAAGAATGGACTATGAATACCGGCTTATGAATACGGGCCTATCATTCCGCTCGATCATGTAACTCTCCCAACCGTGGAAATGTGAAACTTTTCATGTGAACTTTTTTGCCATGAAACTTGGTGGCGGAAAAGCAGAAATCTAAGGGATTAATAAATATACTTCGGAATTAGAATAAGTGTGGTACATTTTTGTTAACACTGCATTAACAGAAGAAAGGTTTGTTGTGTATGCAATGCTGTACTAATAATAATAATCCCCCTTAGCTATAAAGCTGTTATGTTTAATGATTTCACTTTCCGCGCATCCAAGCTATGTACATAATTGCTATGCGTGAAAAGTTTCACGTGAAATCTGGATGAATGAAAAATGAAAAGTGAAAAGTTCCACGTAAAATTACATGACCCCCAGAGAGAAACTTAAGAGGGGCCATACCGCCGTTTTTCGTGTAATGCTTTTTCTAGCTGGTACACTAGCGTCACGTACATCCATTTTACGCCGCCTGGAACTACATGGCCACATCCATTTTCG
>NW_021853378.1:79725-80995 GCF_003651465.1 Formica exsecta
ATGGCCGGTATTCATAGCCCGTTCTTATATTCAAGATTGTCTTAAGTACGGTCTTAAGATGCTAAGCGGCCATTTTATTGGTTGAATGAAATCTTAAGACGACCCGAGACCACACTTAAGATGATCTTGAATATAAGAATGGACTATGAATACCGGCTTATGAATACGGGCCTATCATTCCGCTCGATCATGTAACTCTCCCAACCGTGGAAATGTGAAACTTTTCATGTGAACTTTTTTGCCATGAATACTTCGGAATTAGAATAAGTGTGGTACATTTTTGTTAACACTGCATTAACAGAAGAAAGGTTTGTTATGTATGCAATGCTGTACTAATAATAATAATCCCCCTTAGCTATAAAGCTGTTATGTTTAATGATTTCACTTTCCGCGCATCCAAGCTATGTACATAATTGCTATGCGTGGAAAGTTTCACGTGAAATCTGGATGAATGAAAAATGAAAAGTGAAAAGTTCCACGTAAAATTACATGACCCCCAGAGAGAAACTTAAGAGGGGCCATACCGCCGTTTTTCGTGTAATGCTTTTTCTAGCTGGCACAGTGGCGTTAACTGGATCCATTTTAGAGCCGGCAGAACTACATGGCCAGATTCACTTTTCGATGCCATGGTAAAACTAAGGTTATATGTATATAAGAAGGATAAGTCATTATATGTAATGTATGTATTTACTTGCGCAACCCATGATGCATTGCGAAAGGCCGCGAGAGCCAATAAAATAGTTTACCTTATTTAGCATCTCTTTTAAATATTTAACATTTCTTTTCAATAGCGATTGCGCACGATCGATTCTTTGGATTACATTATGGGTTGCGAAAGGCTCATGACTTATTGTAAGTCATGATGAGTTATAACTTATTGTAAGTCATGATGAGTTATAACAAAAAAAACATACCATCGTCGTACTGATATCATGATATAAATGTTGAAAGAAAGAGAGAGAGAGAGGGAGAAAGAGGGAGACAGCGCGAGAGAGAGAGAGAGAGAGAGAGAGAGAGAGAGAGAGAGAGAGAGAGAGAGAGAGAGAGAGAGAGGGAGAGAAAGGTAGAGATTGATTGATTGATTGATCTTTATTAGCTTTCTCAGCTTTTTGTGATACAGATCTAGTTTACATTAATTACAATATACTCCTTTAACATTCGCTTAAACGGTACAATTCTTTCATTCCGCTTTATTTCAGCTGGCAAGGTGTTATACATTTTTACACCTTCGTAAAACATACTCTTTTGCGCACTCCTTGTTCTGCGATAT
>NW_021853379.1:0-295 GCF_003651465.1 Formica exsecta
TCCCGATCGATTCGGATTATATTTTTTTAAATCGGTTTTAATCGACCATTTTCGGCAGGGTTATATAATGACTCAGAGACACACTCATACATTAAGATTAAAGGATTGTAAGATGCTTTTATGTAAAACTAAATAATAACTAATTATTCTATTAAAACTAATAATTAATTATATTATGTGTATAAAAATAATATCAGAATAATTGGATAATATACATACCAAGTCCAGTTTGTTCAATAACATCCTCTTCATTTTGTGGATTCATTGTATTTTTAAAATTTTAGTACCTAGAATT
>NW_021853379.1:9121-12715 GCF_003651465.1 Formica exsecta
GACTACCCGTAATTTCGGTTTTCCTGACGCATCGGCTTTCTTAGGGACTACAATAACGGTGCGTTCCATTGGCTCATGCTTGATCTGATTATTTCATTTTTTACCATTTCTCGGACTTGTCGATTTACTTCTTCTTTATGCTTCTCCGGCAGGCGGTAAGGCCGTACGTTGACCGGTGAGCTATGCAGCTTCCTATAAATACTCCTGGTGCGGCTTCTTCTGCCTGAATGAAACCTATCATATTTTTATTCGTAGCTACTTGTATTATTGTTTCACTACGGGGTTGCAATGTGGTTCTCTGATACGGATATAATTTCAAAGTATTCCGTCCGATTCTCAATTGTTTCTTCGAGTAATTGCAACTAGCTCCTTGTTTCTTCAGGAAGTTTATTCCTAATATTCCGTCGTATTCGATCGGAAAATCATCTTTTACGACGTACATTTTATGTTTCATTCTACCGTCGTTTAAATTTATTGTGGCGTTGATTCTTCCTATATACTTTATGTCCTGTTACTCCTGTAAGCGCTATTTTATCTTCTGTTATTAGCGTTTCGTCTTTTAAATGCTTTACTTTAATTAGTGATATAGCGGCTCCCGTGTCGAACAATAAATTTATTTTTCCTCTTTTCGATTCTCGCATAGGTAAGGCGACTAAGTCTAGTCCTGTATGCGTTCGCGGGGCACGCTTCACGTGTGTAACGCAATATTCGATTGCGGGTCGTCGTTGCTTCGTTTCTTCCTTGTCTTCCTCGTCACTGCTGTGCGCGGAGTTAAATTTCTTTTTTCTTTACTCGTTGCTCTTACGATTTTTATTTTCAGGTCGCGAATTATATTGTTTGGTTCGGCTCGGTTGATCTCTATTAGGTCGCCCGTGTAATAACCAACATTCTTCGCGATCATGTCCGGATTTTTGGCAATAATTGCAATATTTATTTATTGTATTTACGTGGGGTTGTCTATCGGGTTTCGGCAATGAAAATCGATTCGCGTATCGGCTAGTTCGACAATCTCGACCGTAATGCCCGGGTTTTCCGCATTATTGACATTTCACACTCGTTTGATTTTCCTGTTTATAGGTCGGTGTAAAATTAATTTTGCTTTGCGTGCCGGTCGCGGACGGTCCTTTAACCTTTTCTTTCGCGCTGCCCGCTGCTATTGCTTCTTGCAACGTAGCATATCCTCGCAATCGAACAATTGTTTTAATTTCGTCTTGCAAGCCTATTTGGAAATTTTCTAAGGCTTATTGCTGTATTGTTTCCATGATTGCGCGTTTATTATCTACTGTATGATGACGTCCTTCTATCATCGATTCGTATAGCTCCATGGCTAGTTTGTCGGCTCTTAGTCCGTAAGTTCGCGCGCTTTCTCCGTTTTTCTGTTTTAGCGTGTTAAATTCAATTTGTAAAGGGGTCGTACTCTTTTTACTTGCGTAACAGACCTCTAATTCTCGTTTCAACTGTGCGAAATCTCGAATTTTACGCGTTTGAAAGTCTAGCATCGCTCTGCCTTTTAATTTCGTGCATAATACTGCTCCTAATAGCATTACTTCGTCTAATGGGTCAATATGTTCTACTGCATATGTAGTCGCGCTCAAAAATTCTTGCAATTTATTTGGCGATCCGTCGAATTCCGGAATCATTCCGCGAGCCTCTTTTAATGGTAAAAATCCGCGTCCTCTTCGATGTCGACTTATTTACTCTTTCTTAATTATCTTTCCTTGATCTCTTTTCTACTATTTTAATGCTTTGCTTTAATTAGCTCTTTCTCAATCTATTCTGTTCTACTTTATTTTACTTGTTTTATCTTTTAATATTAGGAAATCGGTCGGGTTACGACACTATATATCTTATTTGCAGAGAATACAAAATAGATATATTTGTATTATAGGATATTTTTTTAAATAATGATGAAGAAAATGATGACTTAGAAATAGCACATCTCAGAGAACCACATCTCAAAATCAATAATTATTTTGAGAATGTTATTCTTTATTATTCTTTAACAGGTAATGATAAAGCTGTATCTATATATTATTTATTTTTTTCATAACATTTATAATAATATTGTTATATTATTTTATTAAAGATTCCAAATCACATTTCCGTATTGAAAGAAATACTTTTGAGCTATTGATACAAACATTTGGTTTAGAATTATTGGAAAATAATTCTCCTTATTAATAATATCACATTCATATCAATAAATTTCTATGTTTGAATATAATACTATAATAATACATATTAAAGTCTACAAATAAAATATATTGGATGATTGCATAAGTTCGTGCCCGATTTTCATAGATGGCATTAAGTTACTGCATGGCGGAGTTCTATTGTTTTCGTAATTTTCCAAAAATCGATCCAATATCTGAATTCTCCTGTATGGGAATCGTATCAGAAATTAAACTAATAGAAATAATTATTACAATGTTTTATTAGCCGCATTTCGCAGGCTTTATATACGCTTGATAGAAACTTGAATACGGGTATAGATAGTAAATAACGTGCCACATAGCGGTAAGTGCATGAACTATAATCCCAATTTATAAGGAGAAAAAAATAACTTGTGTGTTACTAAAGTTACATCGCAAATATATTATAATAAATGAATATCTGTAATAATATATTCTATATGTATTAGTAATATAACATTTGTTATATTGCTAAACGATTACAGTTGTTATATTTATGTTATGTATCACGAGTTATGTGTGTGTTATATTACCTTTTTAAAGAACTATCTTGAGTTATATACGTAACGAAGAAATATAACTATGTTCTAAAGTGCTTTCAAGGTTATATAACACTTACATCTCGTCTATATAATCGTGAAACATAACATTGTTCTTTTTATGTGCTTCCTAGGTTATGTAACAGTTACATATTGGTTTGCTGGGATATGATTTCTTACTTCTTCTATCAAAAGTTTTGTGGTTTGACTAGTCCATTGATATCTATAGTTTTCTGTAAAAAACAAAATTATTAAAATAATGTTATACTATGCCATATTTATTGAGAAAAAAGATTATTATAATTTGAAATAATACGTATAAAATAAATTTATATAAATACGTAAAATAAAATTTATGTATCTTGTTCATGTTCATAATGTTTGATGCTGAACTAGTAAAAATTTTTTAATATTCTGATGTTTTTGTAAGCTTTAAATAATATCCATCAAAATAATAAACAACTTCATTGGAAAATAAATGCTTAACACTAATTACAGCATGGCATGTGTAATTCTATCAAGAAATTTTTGATTGTTACTATTTAACAAATTCACTAATATTTACAAAATGATTTATTTTTACATTAGCATCCTACAATAAGCTTCATCTTGTCATACATTACTTACATTAAATAATGACTCAGAGACACAATCATACATTAAGATTAAAGGATTGTAAGATGCTTTTATGTAAAACTAAATAATAACTAATTATTCTATTAAAACTAATAATTAATTATATTATGTGTATAAAAATAATATCAGAATAATTGGATAATATACATACCAAGTCCAGTTTGTTCAATAACATCCTCTTCATTTTGTGGATTCATTGTATTTTTAAAATTTTAGTACCTAGAATT
>NW_021853379.1:12998-15394 GCF_003651465.1 Formica exsecta
CGTGTGCACACGAGCGTCGTTCTATCTTTGTTCAACTTTCAGTAAATAACAAAGATAGAACGACGCTCGGTGCACACGGGTGATGTTCTCGAACGCAGCCCAGCATCGACAATATCGAAAAGTGGATGTAGCACGGACATTAACCAATCGGCTGTTTTATCGGCTCCGAAAGTGGAGGTGGCCATGTAGTTCCAGGCGGCGTAAAATGGATGTACGTGACGTTAGTGTACGACCTAGAAAGAGCGTCACACGAAAAACGGCAGCGTAACGACTCTCATTTTTCTTTCTGGTATGGGTGTTTACGACAAATAATCGGATCTCTGATCGGACTGAGCAGTGGTACTCAATTGATAGACTTCAAAATTTCCCTAGACTAATCCGATTCAATGATCCGTGTCTCTGGAGTGATCGGATTAGATTAGCAGTGGTCTAGTTTCCACCGAAGTATTAATTCGCACCTAGTGCGGCGTAGGACCACGGTGGAAACACCAAACTTAAAGTTGAACTCTATGGGATGTTTCCAACCGTGGTCTTACGCCGCACTAGGTGCGAATTAATACTTCGGTGGAAACTAGACCACTGCTAATCTAATCCGATCACTCCAGAGACACGGATCATTGAATCGGATTAGTCTAGGGAAATTTTGAAGTCTATCAATTGAGTACCACTGCTCAGTCCGATCAGAGATCCGATTATTTGTCGTAAACACCCTTATATGTCACGTATACTATAATATTGGGTGCACCCGGGTGGGAAATTGGAACACAGCCTGAAATGTCAAATTAAAAAAAAAAAACTTGGAAATCCCGAGAGAACCGTTTTAAAAACGCGTATGGTTTTTGTAAGGAATTATTTTTAAAAAATGCCGAGGTGGTGCGCAGTACCGTATTGTAAAATTGGCAGCAAAATGGAACAAATAAAGCGGTCTTTATTTCGCGTACCAAAAGATCCGGTTATATGGAAGAAGTGGGAAAAGGCTATCCCAGGTATAGTCAAGTTGCGCCAGACGGACATTATATATGACAAACATTTTGAGGAAAAAGACATTTCCCGTGAGTGGACTAAGCTCGACGCAAATGATCAAGTAATTGCACGGGTGAGTAAAATGAAAAAATTTCATATCGGTTTCAAAAGAGTTCTTAAGCCCGTATCAGAGTACGTATTAAAGATTGAAATTTGACCAATCAGGATAAAAAGAACTAAAATTTCCTTGTCCTGATTGGTCAAATTTCAATCTCAATACATAGTCTGATACGGGCTTAACTCAAATCATGTATTTTTTTATTAAAGATTACATACAAGTGTCCGCAACTTAAAAAGCAAGCTGTGCCCAAAATTCGGTAACGTTCCGACAGGAAATTGTGAGCCGCTACATGAATATGCGAAACGAATATGCAATGTCTCTATCGAATCTTCTAATATGATGAAACCATCAGTTCATCATATCAGTTCATATCATGAAACCATAATCAGTACCTTGATCGGTGAGTTTCCTGAAATAAAAAGTATTAATTACATTGTTGATAAAAAATGATAGATTATAAGTAATTGAAACATACATACATTTGTTTTGTTTATATTACAGATACCGCACATGTTTCTTTAGTCCGAATCTACAATAGATATAGTAAGCCTTAAGCCATAAGAAATTGATCAATCACAATCAAATGTGAGGAGAATAATGAATTGTTATTGGTAATTTTCTTACAATTTTCACATTGGTAATTTGCTTACTACATCTATTGTAGATCCGAGCTTAAAGGCTGATTTATGCAGGCCGTAACTGTTAATTTATGCCGGAACCGTTAAAGTTTAACACTAGGATTACAATGCTTTTGTTCATAATGCCATTATGAACAAAAGCATTGTAATCCTAGTGTTAAACTTTAACGGTTCCGGCATAAATTAACAGTTACGGCCTGCATAAATCAGCCTTAAGGCCATCACACACAAAATTCCATAAGGACGTAAGACGTAAGCGTAAGAAAATTGACCAATCCCAATCGAGTATTTGGCTTTCCGTAACCCCTCCACTTTTATGGAAATCCCAATATTTAATTGGGATTGGTCAATTTTCTTACGCTTACGTCTTATGTCCTTACGGAATTTTGTGTGTGATGGCCTTTACCAGTTCCAGATATTAGCACAGGTATCGGCATGTCGTTTTCGCCCATGGAACTATCGAATTGTGAATCTCCGGTAGCAGACTTGTTGGTTTGATTTTTTTTTAAATTAATTAATTAATTAATTAATTAATTAAAATTATTAATTTATTAATTATTATTAATCTTTAATTTTATTTATTAATTTTATTCGTATCTAATTTAATTTGAGAAATTAATTTCCTTGTAGAAATTAAAAAAATAAAATAAAAGAGGAAAAGATGGGGACAGGGA
>NW_021853379.1:20512-25778 GCF_003651465.1 Formica exsecta
ATACATAAATATTGAAATGAATGCGTTCTTATTGGAAATATTGATTAAAAATGTTAAATAAGTTAAATAAGTTTTAATGCGGTTTTAACTCTTTTGAAATAATAACTCGTGATTGGTTGCGCATTGGTCCGCGGTGCGCTCATTACGCTCCATGGGGATGTAAGGACTTGGAATCCACGTTGCAGAAACTGCAGAACGCTCGTGATTGGTTCCGCTCTCGTTTCGCGTTACGCTATTCTGCTGCATGGGTTTGCACCTTCAGCCTACAACTTCTCCATTAGAGCAAAAAATTGATTGGCTACCGCGTCGTCTTTTGCCGCGCGGCAAGCGTTTCCGCGTCCTGTGTGCAGCAGCCATTAGCATTGAAATCAATGGCAAAATTTTTCATTTTTCCGCCCTAGGGAAAAAGTTACATGATCGATACCCTGTATCATGAAGTAAAAGAGAAGGAGATCGAACTCCGTGAAACAAAAGTGGTCCTGATTCGTGGCACCTAATAGGGAGTAAATCCGCTGGAAAGAATAGTTTCTTATGGATAGACGCCATTTGCAATTATCAACCTTATCCGACCAGCCCGGCTTTACCTCAATTTTGTGCGGACGTGTTTCATCGCGTTTTTACGTGTGAAATATATTTTTTGGAATATTCTCTTAAAGACAAGACAAAAAAATGACATGTTGGATAATATGCAATCTTCAATCGCTCCAATCTGTTCCGAAGAAAATGCAGCACACACCGCCATAAAATTAAAACTTGCCTGGAAAAGAAAATGTAAAAAACAAGAGGCAATAATAAATAAAGAAAATGTATACAAAGAAAATAAAAAACCAAAAATAACATAAATTATAAACTTGTAACTTTATTTACTTCTATTACTTACCTTTCTGTTTTATTGCTTTCGACGAGAATATTTTCCATCTCCCGCTGTCGGAATACGTTATAACAATGCACACAATAAAAGAAACTCTTTTTTAATGCTCTCAGTTTATTTGGCTTTATAATCGCAAATCGGAGCAACAAACATGTGCAACAATGCAACATGTACAGCTGACCACGACACTGCTTTAGGTTAGCTTTAAATATGACGTCCATCCATGAGAAACTATTCCCTTCAGCGGACTCCCTCTCAATTAGGGGTCACAAATCAGGGCCATTTTTTGACTCGCGCGCTATCAAGTTCGATCTCCTTCTCTCTTACTTCATGCCCTGTATGTAAAGGTAACATTTCATGGGCAGTGAAAAGCAGCAGCAGTTTAGTAACTAACCAGCATTGTTTGCTGATCTTACAGAATTGCTGCGCTGCCCATGAAATAGGTTTTCTGCATATCTATTTATCTATATATCTATTATTACTAATTATTATCTAACTATTATTAGCTTACAATTATTTTTATAATTATAGTTCCTACAAACTTACCTTTGGTGATTCTATACTTTAGGATATATGTACATATATAACCAAAACACAGCTTTTACTGGTTTGCTGTTCAACAGGATGAACTTCAAACAGCAAAAACTTGCGCCGGAAGTACGTCACCGATTCAAGTTACTTTCAAAACTGCTGCTGCTTTTCACTGCTCATGAAATGTCACCTTAAGGGTCGGCAGGAGTGACGGCTAAACTCCGAATTGATATTGGAGACCTCGCGCGGTGACAATGCGAAACTCCGACTTCAGAATTACCAATCTGAGAAATAAATTCTCGATCTCTATGTAGAGGTGTATGTCCATATACGTACACACACGATTAAATTGCTCGCGTAGACGCACCGTGGAGAGGAAAGATAGAAAAGGATCAACGATCACGCTATCCTTGTTCCTCTAGCGTATCGCTTTACGGCCGAGATATACGGACTGAAAATGCTTTTTGTCCTCTCGTGGCAAAAAACAGTAATGCAACTAGGCTAACAAGTGCCCACTTTTTGTAAATTTTATATCTGTTTATGCACATTTATGCGTATATATGTATCAATAATATCTAAAAATTATATATATGATTAAAAATTGTATGACGATAAATAATAACAGTAAAATAATAACTTACAGAGTGAACTAATATTCAATATGTAAAACACGGGCACTTATTAGACTTGGCAATTATTTATTGCTTTTTTACTTGTTGCTTTTTCATCGATACTTTATGTATTGTCAGCATGATAGAGCGACAAGGAGAGAACGATTGTTAATTCTTGGCTTACATTATCTTTCAGTAATTGCAAATTTATAGACCGACAAGTATGCTATCTTGATTTCTTTTCGATTATATCGATATTATTGTGTAAAAATATTTGCTACAATACTGATAATATGAAAGCATTTACAAGAAATATGTGATGGCTCAGTGCAAGAGTGTTCAATCTATCACGCAGTAAACTCAAGATCAATTCCACAGACATCTTAACAAAATTTTTTTATATTTTTTGTTATATAAACGTTATTACATTTTGTGTGAGAATTATATTTAGAATAATTATTAAAATTTTGAAAATATGTTGACCATTTTGTAATTGTATACATGTGTATAAAAAATTTATTTTATCTATTTAATATATCTTGTAATAAACCAATAATAGCTAATCTCACAAAGTCTAACAGGCACCCGTGTCTTACATATTGTATATTTATTCACTCTGTTATCTATCGGAGCAATCATCTCTCTTTGTCAAACGATCAGTGTACTACTAGAAAAATGTCCCCATTAGCTGCTCCTTGCATATAGCTCCAGTGATATCCGTTTTTTTCGTATGTAGCCTCAAAGAAGTCATATTTCTTCCTCTAACTTTTTTTACTATTTTCTTTACAAAGCTTAAATTGGCGCTACAGAGCCGGATTTTGCATTTTGGCTCTCAAAAAATTTATAATTAATAAAATACAGCTCATGGCCAACTGCACCTAATCCGCCATGAGCTGTACCAGAGCTGTACCTTGTTTATCAACTTATGAAATATTATTTTATCTCTTTTTTCCAAAAAATCACTCTGTAGCGCCAATCTTACGATCCTACTGATTACGAATATTGTTGTTAGAATATAATTTTCTTTGTATTTTGGCTGTAATACGAAAAAAACGTATTCGTAATTCACGGCTTCCCACAAGAGATCTCTACTGTCTCTCCTGCCAACCCTTAAGACCGTGACCTAGGTATCTAGCGCTCATATTATCTGAGTATCGATCATGTAACTTTTCCCCTAAGGCGGAAAAGTGAAAAGTGAAAAATTTTGTCATTGATATCAATGCTAATATTTTTCACTTTTCACGTTTCCGCCCTAGGGAAAAAGTTACATGATCGGTACTCTGAAGTTTGCACCATCCACTAAACTCTACATAGGCTGTGTTCCAAAATTCACTACCAGTACTGGAAATCTATAATTCACGTAAATATTATAGATTTCCAGTACTAACAATGAATTTTGGAACACAACCATACTGGAATGAGTGATCCCATTGTTTGGCTGTTGCCACTATTTTGCCGAGAGAGAGGTGCGTTTGCAATAAGTAAAGAATAACAAGAGTGAGCATTTAATGTTAAAGGCCATCACACACAAAATTCCGTAAGGACGTAAGACGTAAGCGTAAGAAAATTGACCAATCCCAATCAAGTATTGGGTTTTCCGTAAAAGTGGAGGGGTTACGGAGAGCCAAATACTCGATTGGGATTGGTCTATTTTCTTACGTTTACGTCTTACGTCTTTACGGAATTTTGTGTGTGATGGTCTTAAGCGAGCGGACGGAAGTGACTATATATAAGTGGACGGTCAAGATAGCCACTCAGGGACGAATTGCAACATGACAGAGATACTGAAAGTACCTCAAAGGTCTGGCAATGCATTATGATCTTACAATTAACACTTATTATTAATATTTTTTTTAGCCTAATATACTGGCTCTTCCTCTCACTTATTTAAAATCGGTGATCGTGCCCAAAATAAGTGCAGACTGGAATAAGTAAGGCAACAAATGGCTGTACACGGCCCTGAAAAACGTCAAAATAGTGGACAGTCAAGATGGCTGCGATGACGTACTATCGTTCGCAACACTGAACTCTATACATACTGGAATGAGCAATCCCATTGTTTGGCTGTCGCCATTATTTCGCCGAGGGAGAGATGCGTTTGGATGATAGCATCTCTTTCTAGTGTTACGTCTCGACAATGCTCTTTTCTTACTATACCTCAATTAGTGAGAAAAAAATAGCTCTCTGTTTTTTATAGGGCAACTTGCTTCCACCGGCTATACCCCAGGGACGCCGAGAGCTAGGACTGATCTAGTGGCTTCTAGGGGAATGACGTTAGGCACGGAACTAACCTTTACTAGAGGGATTTTACTGGGTGTTAATCATAGGGATATGAGCATGCGCAATTACGTATATTCAATTTTGAGTGCCTTCAGCGTTTTCAAGTAGGGCAATTTGTTGATCTATATCCAAATTGCCGTCTAGAAAATCAGTAATAAGTCTAATGATCGGAAGTGACTATATATAAGTGGACGGTCAAGATAGCCACTCAGGGACGAATTGCAACATGACAGAGATACTGAAAGTACCTCAAAGGTCTGGCAATGCATTATGATCTTACAATTAACACTTATTATTAATATTTTTTTTAGCCTAATATACTGGCTCTTCCTCTCACTTATTTAAAATCGGTGATCGTGCCCAAAATAAGTGCAGACTGGAATAAGTAAGGCAACAAATGGCTGTACACGGCCCTGAAAAACGTCAAAATAGTGGACAGTCAAGATGGCTGCGATGACGTACTATCGTTCGCAACACTGAACTCTATACATACTGGAATGAGCAATCCCATTGTTTGGCTGTCGCCATTATTTCGCCGAGGGAGAGATGCGTTTGGATGATAGCATCTCTTTCTAGTGTTACGTCTCGACAATGCTCTTTTCTTACTATACCTCAATTAGTGAGAAAAAAATAGCTCTCTGTTTTTTATAGGGCAACTTGCTTCCACCGGCTATACCCCAGGGACGCCGAGAGCTAGGACTGATCTGGTGGATTCTAGGGGAATGACGTTAGGCACGTAACTAATCTTTAGGTGCCATTACATGGCAGCATCGAGCATCGAGCGTCTGCGCAGAAATCATTGCGCAGGAATCTGAATGAAATAGATTCCAGCTTCTTGCGGCTAATAGCATGATGAGTGATATGAATTCGGTCGAGATAAAAAAAATTATGTTCTGATACACATTACTAATACTGAAAATTGATATTTATTTACATTATACACAATAGATATTATTATTATTAAACAAAATAT
>NW_021853379.1:27177-31357 GCF_003651465.1 Formica exsecta
AATGACGTTAGGCACGGAACTAACCTTTACTAGAGGGATTTTACTGGGTGTTAATCATAGGGATATGAGCATGCGCAATTACGTATATTCAATTTTGAGTGCCTTCAGCGTTTTCAAGTAGGGCAATTTGTTGATCTATATCCAAATTGCCGTCTAGAAAATCAGTAATAAGTCTAATGATTAAAGTTAGGATTTGCTCGCGCTCGCGATTTACTATAGCTTGAACTTCCTCATCAGTGTATAAAGGTTTCATTATCCGAAAATTAATTGGACATCTTGCATTGCTGATTAATTATGAATCTAAATATCTAGTGTATTCATCTATTTTTAAGTGTTCTTCAGGCAATTGGTCTTTTAATTAAGAAATCAAGTCCGAGGGAGTTTTGTTTGATTTTCGTCGCGACAACTTTCTTTAGAATGATTTATATTTTGATACAATTTGTTTAGTACTATGAATTCCGGGGTATAAGCAAAAATAAGATCGGTTGGATGGCTTATGCAAGGAGCATTAGTAATTGAATTGCTTTTAAGAGTTTCCGTTGATGTTTTTCTTTGAGAATCTTCTTGACTGTCTTTTTCAGATTTATGAGAATATTTTAACCGATTTATATTAGTATCTATACATACAGCCCAAGCAGAACAAAAAATCACACTAATATCAAAATGACACCATAATGACTATCAAAAGTCATTATGATGTCATTTCGATATCATTTTGATGTCATTTTGATGTCATCTTGATGTTATTTGATATTATTGTGATTTTCTGTTTTGCTTGGGAGTCTGCTGAAAATTGATTCATCTGTATAATTAAAATGCCTAACAGAAACATACAGATGCGAATAGAAGCTTTTATCTGCATCTGTACGTTTTTTAATTAGAGATAGTCGATTATGCTGTCAAGGCATGATGTGTTAAACATTATATACATATCACATACGATAAATACGCACGTAAAAAGAAAGGTATTTTTCTATTATTCCAGGACACATGGGAATATTTTAAAAAGAAGTTTGTCACCATCTGAAGAACCTGCTATGTGGGATACGCTAGAGACCGATGATCCAGATGTGATCAAATATCTGAAAAGTATAGAGAGTAACAAAAGTAAACTTGAAACGCAAATAAAAAATGAGTTTCAAAAATCGGAAGGCGATTTATTGAAAGTAAAAACAGAACCGTCGGATGAATCTAAAAATCAGTTCAATATCTGAATTTCCCGGTACGAAAATCGCATCAGAAATTAAACTGATAAAAATAATTACAATATTATTAACCGCATTTTGCAGGCTTTATATACGCTCAAATGTCCGCAATCATTTCAAATGCAACCTTGATAAAAGATTTCAGCAATATTTCGGTAATATTACTGAAATATTTCTGAAACATATCTCAAGTAGCAAACTGATGTCATAATGACGGTAAATTTTGGTCACAAAATGACCACTGAGACATCCTAAGTGATAGTGAATAGCCCGCCGCATAGCGGTAAGCAAATAAACTATAACCTTTCAGGAATATTGCAAATGCAATATTTTAAAAAACATGATGCAGGTACATTTCTGAAATATTTCAGGTCTCATAAGACCCGAAAATGATGTCGATATGTTACATCCACGAGACGTCATTTTCTGATGTTTGTTTGACGGTAAAATTAAAATCAATTACAGTAATAATATATAATAACATACATCATACATTAATGTGATATATATTATAGATAAATTTAAATAATTTAATTTATAAAATTAAAGATTTTATTTATATGGAAGTTAATTTCTGTTTTATATTTTAAGCAGATAATAACAAACAATTTTTACTTATTCGGATAGAAATTGTCCGAATAAATTAAAATCGGATATTATCTGTCCGATTTTCTAAAAATCAGTTCAATATCTGAATTTCCTGGTACGGGAATCGTATCAGAAATTGAACTGATAAAAATAATTACAATGTTATTAGCCGCATTTTGCAGGCTTTATATACGCTCATGACAAGAATTTGAATACGGGTATAGATAGTGAATAGCGCGCCGTATAGCGGTAAGCAAATGAACTATAATCAATATAAGTTACAAAAGGACTTTATTTGGACGGTCATAGGACGTTTTCAAAATTACGTCTTTGGCTAATCTAAGAAATAAGGTCTTTTAAACGTCAATTATTAGTCGCCGACATTATAGACCAAAAATAGACGTCATTATGTCGTCTTTTGACGTTACTCTGTTACTTGGGCAGTTACATTACATATTACTCCCATGTTACATAGCAGTTATATTCTGATGTTATATTGCATAAATAAAAGACAGTTATATAATCCCAATATAAATTAGGTATAACAACCGTTACATTACATGTTATTCCCATGTTATATAGCAGTTATATTCTGTGTTTGCTGGGAAGTTAGATCTCATGAGACCCGAAAATGTCTCGTTGATATGTCACATCCACGAGACGTCATTTTCTGACGTTTGTTTGACGGCAAAACTAAGACCAATTACAGTAATAATATAACACATATTAATGTGATATATATTATAGGTAAATTTAAATAATTTAATTTATAAAATTAAAGATTTTATTTATATGGAAGTTAATTTCTGTTTTATATTTTAAGCAGATAATAACAAACAATTTTTACTTATTCGGATAGAAATTGTCCGAATAAATTAAAATCGGATATTATCTGTCCGATTTTCCAAAAATCAGTTCAATATCTGAATTTCCTGGTACGGGAATCGTATCAGAAATTGAACTGATAAAAATAATTACAATGTTATTAGCCGCATTTTGCAGGCTTTATATACGCTCATGACAAGAATTTGAATACGGGTATAGATAGTGAATAGCGCGCCGTATAGCGGTAAGCAAATGAACTATAATCAATATAAGTTACAAAAGGACTTTATTTGGACGGTCATAGGACGTTTTCAAAATTACGTCTTTGGCTAATCTAAGAAATAAGGTCTTTTAAACGTCAATTATTAGTCGCCGACATTATAGACCAAAAATAGACGTCATTATGTCGTCTTTTGACGTTACTCTGTTACTTGGGCAGTTACATTACATATTACTCCCATGTTACATAGCAGTTATATTCTGATGTTATATTGCATAAATAAAAGACAGTTATATAATCCCAATATAAATTAGGTATAACAACCGTTACATTACATGTTATTCCCATGTTATATAGCAGTTATATTCTGTGTTTGCTGGGAAATATTTTATTAGTAAAAAGGAAAGTCTAGTGATTTAACTATAACGCTACCACAGCCTTATTAACAATCACTCTTTCTCTTTCACTATCTTTTGCTCTCTCTCGTTCTTTCCTGCTTTCTTTCTCTTTCTTTCTTTTTTTTTGCTTTTACGCGTTTGTGTATGTATATGTGCGTGCGTGTATGCGCGCTTACAGATAAGTACGAATAATAATGCTGTTATATTTGAGGCTTACAATAAGAAATATGTATTATGCATGTTACGATAAATAATCATTTATCTTTTTCTTTTACATTCTTTTCATCATTCTTTTACAACGCAGTCGAATTAAATATATGTATCTATATTATTTATGAATATATAATGAAATCATAAAAAACAGCTTAGTTTTGTTTCTTTGTTTAATTTAATAAAAAAAATATATTTTGCACACACGCGCATACACACACACACGCATACATACATATACATATCAACTATTCATCTTAAACGATGGTGGTTTCTAACTCCTTAGCCGAGTCTCGGAGCCCTGCACGCATACACGTACATAGACACACACAAATACACACGTAAGCGATGTGGCTCGCCACCCTACGGCGTATGTTCGTCCGTATCTTGGTCCGCGCGCGCACACGTATGATATTCACTCACACAATGCGCGTGTGGGTTCACACACAATTTCATCGAGTCGATGATACACGCGAGAGTCTAAGCTACTAGCGAGCGCAAGAACATCTCCCGGAACCCTTCGCGCGCGCCACCCTCGCGCGCAACCACCTCGTCCATCCTCCCCCTCGGACACGGACCTTAAAGGAAGAGGATGAAGCGGGTGAAGTGGTTAGAAGCCGGAGCGGACGAGAAACGAACGGACCGACGGACGCAGGACAGAACGCGCGGTATATAGAGAACCCTATCTTGCGACACACAACCACAAGTCATCCTCCTTCACTTCTCCCTCTCCC
>NW_021853379.1:38351-46024 GCF_003651465.1 Formica exsecta
ATTTATATGGAAGTTAATTTCTGTTTTATATTTTAAGCAGATAATAACGAACGATTTTCACTGATTCGGACAGAAATTTCTAAAAATCAGTTCAATATCTGAATTTCCCGGTACGAAAATCGCATCAGAAATTAAACTGATAAAAATAATTACAATATTATTAACCGCATTTTGCAGGCTTTATATACGCTCATGACAAAAATTTGAATACGGGTACAGATAGTGAATAGCCCGCCGCATAGCGGTAAGCAAATAAACTATAACCTTTCAGGAATATTGCAAATGCAATATTTTAAAAAACATGATGCAGGTACATTTCTGAAATATTTCGGATGCAAAGTTACAATTGAAATATTAATGAAATATTTCTGTACCATTTCCAAACATTACAGTATTTCAACAATATTACATGCCGAGTAGGATATAGACATTGTAAATAACAAAACAAAGAAAAGTGTAAAAACTGCTCCAAGTGCCAAAGATGATGCTTTACAAGTTGTTTCTGAAGCATTACAGAGTGTGAAAGGACTATGTGAATCTTCTGACAAGTGCAATGATGTTGCCTATAACTTTTGCATGACTATACGTACAGTCAATTGAAGAACATGTCGAAGAAAAAGCAAAAGATCGCTTGTACCAAGATTAGTACCATTATGCTAGAATTGGAATCTGATACGTTATAACTATAGGCTGCCATTGTAGACAATAGGAAGCGATTTCTTACGGTTACGGTCTTACGGTTAAACTTATGGATCTCCATTGGACCCGCGCCTTAAAGTAATGCTTTAAATAATAAGAGTTAGAGAAATAATTAATAAGTTAAAGAAGAATATTATAATAAGAGAAGAAATTAGGAAAAATATCAATTATTTATAAGAATTGGAATTAGATGGAATTAGATTTTATGATGGAATAAGATTATTAATTATAGAAAAGAGGTTTTGATTAATACCAATACTAGATCTTACTGGTTTCATACAATCCTAAATTTTAATTCAAAGGGAAGGTCTAAAATATGAGAAAAATGCCGATCGAGCATACTTCGATGCTCGATAACAATGGAATTGTAGAGGGTAGTGATGGGAGGGTGCCGATCTAGGGCATACTTCGATGCTCGATAACGATGGAAATTCAGGAAAAAGGGTAGAGTGTTACCAGGGCAATAAAGCTCGTTAACCGGGTTTCAAAGGTTGGACCACGTCCGAGTGAGATTAGAATGATGATATATTTTGTATTTTATTTAATCTCCTGTTGTCAGTTTTATTGGAAGGTTATAAGATGAAGGAAGGCGTCAATCGAGGGCACAATACGTGCTCGACAGGCGATGGAATTGTATAGGGATTATGATGGGAGGTTGCCGATCTAGGGCATACTTCGATGCTCAACGACGGAAATTCAGGAAAAGGGTAGAGTGTCACAAGGGCAATAAAGCTCAGCAACCGGGTTTTAAAGGTTGGACCATGTCCGAGTGACAACAGCAGTATTAGGTTCTAAGCGAAATCTAAATTTGTCTAGTATTGATAGAAATGTTCAAGTGATTGCAGAAAGATAAATTTATTATTGGGGATTATTAAAGTTGACTGACTAGGAAACTGTCAGCAACGTGCTAATGCTTGACAGGGGTTTCGTTTATTATTAAACTGATGGAATAGGAATCAAGATAATGATTTGGGATAATTGGGCTCCCATACAACACAGAACATTGCAATTACATTGCAGCAATGTTACAATCTTGCAAGTTGCAATGTAATATTATTGAGACATTATTAGAACATATAATTGTAATGATTCATGAGAATGTTACAGCCACATTCCAAAAACATTACAACCCATACAGCACACAAAGATTGCATACATATTGTAGCAATCTTTCACCGCAATATTGCAACTTTGCAAATTCACTGCAAAATGTTGCTGCATCATTGCTGTGGAATTGCAGCAATGATAAAATGTCCGCTTTTAGAAATATTGCAACAAAATATTATAGCAACATTGCAATGTAATGAATTTGCAATGATGTATATATATTTATTTTGGGGTATATAAATATGTAATTATTGACGATACATTGTAATTAAATGTCTTTATTTGTACTTATGTTAACGTTATAAATAACATAACATTGCACATAACATATTATTGCACTTAACATGTTCACGAAATAAAAATATATTTTTTTTTATATTAGAGAAATATATAAAAATGGTTCAGCTTTACGAGCCGCTTTTATTACCACTAATAATTTATTGAATTTTGTCCATTATTGTTTTCCTTTGTTAAATGTCTGTAAAAATAAAATAGGAGTTAAAATTCATATTTACATAAAAATATACATACTGCAAATATACATAAATATTTTTATCAAATATTTTAAAGTTAATATCTACAGCAAAATAGAAAATTAAAGAAAGCAAAAAATATCCACATAAAAAATATACAAACATATATCATAGATAAATATAATTTTTACTTTTGCGATCTCAATAATTTTAAGGTTATATAGGTTATTAACCTTAGGACATGCTATTCTATTATAATTAATTAATGCATAATATATTAGGTCACTATAATAAAACATAATATTATCAAAAAGCTCTTACCTTTTCTCGTACGCAACAATAAAAAATGTGAATCACGAAATACACGACAATCACAGATATGTGCAGCAAGACCGGCGCCTACTACACACGCACACAATTGCGAACGCGTACATGTGCTGCGCAAAGCATACAGTGCAGCAATATAAGCCAATTTAAGAAAAATGTTTTAATAAAATGAACCATTTAGTATTGTTTATCGTTAACATCTTTCATGTAGAAATATTGCAAAAAATTATTTTATTATAATATTTTATTATTAAAATTATATAAAAATTGAATTTTGCAATATTTCCGAAATATTAATGTCATGTTGCTACAAGTGTGCTGGTACTTTGTGGCTCTATATTTCTGCAATGTCTTTGTAATGTTGCATTGCAATTTGCAACATTGCAATGTTGCTGCAATATAATTGCAATGATCTGTACTGTATGGGAAGAATCAGTTTTCGATAATCGCTAATTCGTTCGTTTACCGCTATGCGACACACGTTGCGTTATCTATCCCGCATTTAAGTTTTAATCACGATGGTTATATAAAGCTTGCAAAAAGCGACTAGTAAGATTAAAGATATAATAACTATTTTGATCAGTATAATTTGTCTGATACGATCCCAATACAGAGAATTCAGATATTGAACTGTTTGTTCAGAAATCGGACAAATAAGTCCGAAAAAGTTAAAATTATTCGTTTATTGTCTACTTAAGATGTAAAATAAAGTTTTATATTTATATAAATAAAATTTTAACTTTTATAAATTAAATTATTTAATTATTACTAATTTTTTAAACTTGTAAATTATTTATAAAATAGCGATGTTAATTAGATAACAGAAAATTGTTTAATAGTTTCCATTTTTATATAAAACGAAAAATTTGATAATAATTTTTAAATATGCAAAATGCTGTAAATGTAATAGGTAAACTTTGAGAAAATAAGAGGTGTTAGTAACTGCAGGTACTTACTGTATTGTAACAAGTAATCCTTTTTTAGCTCAATGTCCTTTGCATTTGTTTTAAGCTTTTCCTTCTCATCTGCAAAGACCTCGGTTATGGGTGAGATAGGCTGGATTGACGTAGACAGGTGTATGCTCAAAGTTTTTATTCCGGACTTTTACACAATTTGAGCTTATGAATCTAACGCGAGACTCACAAAAGTATTTAGCGCCTGCGCAACAGAAACCGAGCGCCCCATTTTTCAAATTATTCAGTTTTCTTTAATTCATTTAAGAAATATTAATATTGAAAAGAAATGATTGAAATCAAATAAATATTTATCACTTTTACACATTATTTATTTGAAATTATTAACATCGATTTGAAAAAATATTTATTTGATGTAAGAAATCCTTTTCAAACTAAATAAATATTTACTTGTTTTGAATAAATGATGTATAAAGGAATATTGAAATAAATATTTATTTGAATCAATAAATTTATTAATTTTTTCAAATATGCCAAGTTTTTAAAAACAATTATATTGAACTTTAATTGGACTTTGGGGTTGATTGTGTATCTTCAAACGATGTGAAAATTACAAAAGTGAGTAAATTCACTAGAGTATCTACAATGTTATTTGTCGAAATCTAGTAAATCTGTTCACATTTGTAATTTT
The DNA here is from genome assembly GCF_003651465.1 of Formica exsecta. NCBI lineage: Eukaryota > Metazoa > Arthropoda > Insecta > Hymenoptera > Formicidae > Formica > Formica exsecta. The sequence continues at coordinate 42,563 of NW_021853379.1, forward strand.
CACTTTGTTTCAAAGATACACAATCGACCCCCTTGTGTATATAGCTGAATGAATTACACATACACGGTAACAAAACAGAAAGTTTACAATTTACCATTTGATTTCAATCATTTTCTTTCAGTGTTAATATTTCTTAAATGAATTAAAGAAAAATGAATAATTTGAAAAATGGCGCGCTCGGTTTCTGTTGCGCAGGGCCGCGTTCGAGAACATCACCCGTGTGCACACGAGCGTTGTTCTATCTTTGTTCAACTTTCAGTAAATAACAAGGATAGAATGACACTCGGTGCACACGGGTGACGTTCTCAAACGCAGCCCAAGCATTAAATACTTGTGCGCATGCGCGCAATGTCTTGACATCCCGCAAAATGTATAAAAGCAATTATTAATTTTTTTTTAAATAAATACTGTAGATAATTAATTTTTGAAAGTAGAGCAAATTTAAACAAAAAAGGAGCAATTATTCTGTACCTAGAAAATCTTCAAATTCTAATGATTTTCGCTTATATTGACGTTTACATTGAAAAAGGATTTCTTACATCAAATGAATATTTTTTCAAATCAATGTTATTAATTTCAAATAAATGATGTGCGAAGAAGTGATCAATATTTATTTGATTTTACTAATTTTTTTTCGATGTTAATATTTCTTAAATGAATTAAAGAAAAATGAATAATTTGAAAAATTTCTGTTTCTGTTCCTTCGGTTTCTGTTGCGCAGGCGCTAAATACTTTTGCGCATGCGCACAATGTCTTGACATCCCGCAAAATGTATAAAGCAATTATTAATTTTTTTCTTAATAAATACGGTAGATAATTAATTTTTAAAGGTGAAGCAAATTCAAACAAAAAAGGAGAAATTTTTCTGTATTTTGAGAACCTTCAAATTCTAATTTTTTTCATTTATATTGACGTTTACATTGTTATTAACTTTATTATTTATTTATAAAAAAAGTAAAATGGAGCAAATTATAAAAAATGTATATTATGAAAGAGCAAATTAAGCTGATTTTTTTCGTGTATCGTAAGTTTAATTACTATATAGGTCGCTGGCTGGGAGCTTGGTGGTTTAAAATCAATGGCAAAATTTATCACTTTTCCGCCCTAGGGGAAAAGTTACATGATCGTTGACTGAAGTTTAAGATTACGTACGAGTTTAGGTTTAGAATCAGTACTTAACGTAACGTAATGCATTACGGAAAAGCTTGTGCAGTGGCCCTAAGAAAAATGTTTTAACAAATTATTATTGCGCGCATTTTACGATTCTATAAAGAGTGATGCGCATATTCCTTATTTTATTTATTGTAATCATATTCTTCGCGTTTACGCAAAAATACTTATGACACATTTATCTATATAATTGATTAAAGTCTTAAAGATGAAGTATTAGGAACGTGGCCCATAAAAAAACTTAAGCAGTAAGGCCGGATTCACACCTTGGCAGAAAAGCAGAAAGCAGAAAAGCAGACGCTGATTATGTTAAAGTTCGATCGCGAGCCCGTTCTTAAAGTAACCGCCGGTTAGTTCTAGAAAGTTACTACTGCGCAATTGCCTAGTTCTAAATAAAGCCTTGTGATTGGTCGATCCAAGAAATCTACAATTCCTTGCGCAATCGATTATTACTATTAAAAGAATTAAAATATAGTTAATTTCTAAGTTAAATAACCATATGGGACTAGAACAATAAGCAATTAGTGAAACTGATTAATAACGGAAATAAGAGCAAATGGTTAAATAATTGTTCTATATTTCATAGGTACAATGCAGAAATAGATGCGATACTTAATTATTAGTTAAAATATGGTTTTGAAAAATGACGGAACGTTACACAACCTTTGAAACCCGGTTGCCGAGCTTTATTGCCCTGGTGACGCTCTACCCTTTTTCCTGAATTTCCATCGTTATTGAGCATTTTATGCCCTGATCGACATTCTCCCATCATCACCCTATAAAATTCCATCGTTATTGAGCATTTTTTGCCCTGATCGACACTTTCCTTTACCCTATATCTTAGACTTTCGCTTTTGAATCAAAATTTAAGATTGTATAAAACCAATAAGATCTAGTATTGATATTAATCAAAGACCCCTTTTTCCTAATTAAAAACCCGATCCCTTAATAAAACCATTTTAATTCCATCTAATTTCAATTTTTATAAATAATTGATATTTTTCCTAATTTCTTCTCTTATTATAACATTCTTCTTTAACTTATTAATTATTTCTCTAATTGCCGGTCTACAATAGGTGATTTAAGCCTTAAGCCTTAAGAAATTGACCAATCATAGTCAAGTATGAGGAGAATACTCGACTGTGATTGGTCAATTTCTTAAGGCTTAGGGTTTAAATCACCTATTGTAGACCGGCACTAAAGGCTGATTTATGCAGGCCGTAACTGTTAATTTATGGCGGAACCGTTAAAGTTTAACACTAGGATTACAATGCTTTTGTTTATAATGGCATTATGAACAAAAACATTGTAATCCTAGTGTTAAACTTTAACGGTTCCGGCATAAATTAACAGTTACGGCTTGCATAAATCAGCCTTTACTCTTATTATTTAAAGTATTACATTAAGGCTGGTTTATGCAGGCCGTAACTGTTAATTTATGCCGGAACCGTTAAAGTTTAACTATAGAATGGACTGAGCGTGGCGATAGACAAACACGCGCTCGTTGTAGAAAGGGAGATACTATATAGGAGGCCTATTTTGTTTTTTTTCCTAGCATCTCATTGGTGATTTTGTCTTTTTCCATATAGAAAATCACCAATGAGATGCTAGAAAAAGGGACAAACATAAGCCTCCCATATAGTACCTCTCTTTCTACAGCGGGCGCGCGTTTGTCTATCTCACATGCTCAATCCAATCTATATATCTATTGTGACGTCCCGTCATTGTTCAAAACCATATTTCAACTAACAATTAAGTACCGCATCTATTACTGCATTATGCCTATGGAATATAGAACAATTATTTAACCATTTGCCCTTATTTCCATTATTAATCAATTTTACTAATTGCTTATTGTTCTAGTTCCATATGGTTATTTAACATAGAAATTAACTATATTTTAGTTCCCTTAGTAGTAATAATCAATTGCGCAAGAAATTGAAGGTTCCTTGAACCGACCAATCAGAAGGCTTTATTTAGAACTAGGCAGCGCTATGAATTAATATGCTTGGTAGTAGCTTTAACAATGCGATTGCGAATAATATATAGATCTAAGAAATTTACATTTATGGAATCACGGATTACAAAGTACACGATAACAATCTATCTCGAATAACTCCTTTCAACTATGAAATACTAAAACGTGAATTTCCAAATTAATTACCAGACATGGAACAAATTTAACAAGTGACTCCATAAAGCTAATAATATTAATATAACTTTTTCATATTACCTTATAGATTAAAGGCAAGTATAAAGTACATTGAGTTAAAAGAAAGATTACTTGCTACA